>NC_051163.1:78582915-78816169 GCF_013339745.2 Dermacentor silvarum | reverse complement strand
TGCACACTATAGGAAAGAACGTATGACATATCCACAACCCCACGGGCGGCTGGACAGATCCCAGGCAGTCGACCTGAGGCGGTTGCAGACGGGCACTTTCACCAACCCCTATCACCTGCACCACCTGTGGCCCGCGCTGCACCCGTCGCCCGGCTGCCCGTGGTGCGAGCACGAACGGGCTGATATGGCCCATATACTTTGGGAATGTCAACGCCCTGAAGAAGGAGGACCAAGAGGAAGGGGGAAGATAACAGCAGGACCCTCGGAAGCGGGGCGCCTCGCTGAGAGGTGGCAAGCCGCCCTCCTCAGCGAGGCACCCGAGGACCAGGAGTGGGCCGTCCAGCGGGCCAGGGCCATTGCCGAGGATCTCGAAAGATTTTTCTCCGGCGATGGACCCCTGGCAGCCTAGCCCCGGGCACCAACAGCCTTAACCGCTGGACAAATAAAGTTTATTCCTATCCTATCCTCCACACGCGTGTAGCAATATGAATGCTGCGGACCCATGAATTTTCATTTATAGTGGGTGATTCGGTGCATCTCATTTGTAGTTTTGCATATTCTATACCCATGATGCTGATGTTGCGTTTAGTGTGATATAATGTATTTATCGCCTAACTTTAATATAAGACACCAGGCATTGTTATTGTGTTTCTATTAGATCTGTATTCACACTTTCTCTGAGATTATTCTGTGGTTTATTAGGCACAATTTCTTAATTTCAGGCGTTAAGTGCATCTTCGCATTGCTGTATGTGCCTCTCCCTGCCCATATGTGCTTGGTCGTGGTCCTAATCAAGTCCGTGCAGCAGCTTTTTGACCACGGCCCTCAGCATCCCGAATGTTGGATAAAGTTTGATTTCATTTGACTCGGACTACTGTTCTCGTACGACAAATTTTTTTCCAGTTATTTCTTTTCCAGCATTATTACCCTGACGCGATAGATATGTTTGTGCAAAATAAAATGAGGCGCGTTCACGACGTGGCAGAGAAGCGGCTTTATGAAACTTCTGCGTGCGTAATAAATGCGTGAAGCATAGAAGAAAGCTTCCGTGCTTTGCGACTACACACTTGATTTGATATTATGCAGACGTCCTCTAATCCACAGTGCCCGATATGCTCAAAGGTGGTGTTGCGCCATAGTTATTGTCACCTTGCCAAAGCCGACGACGAAGCATAGAAAGGTAGACAATTCAATAATTCATTAGAGTATACAGCCCCAGTATAAAGTTTACGGTTCAGATAAAAACATCAAAATGCAGAGCATTTCTGCACCTTAGTTATGCCTGCAAACAGCAATGGTGTCCAACCTATTAAACAAAAATTTATTTAAAAGGCCACCCAAAAGAAACATGCACTATTATAGATTAGACTTTTCAAGTGTTCCTTCAAAGCTCCATTCTCGCTGTTTTTGATGGAAAAAGTTGGATACCAGCCGAATAAACAGAGAGGTCTAATTTGAATTTTTATTATTATGTACGTATTTTAAGTATTATCAATATTATTATGTACGTCATTTTGACGTCACGAATTTCAAAGTAATATTTGGGCTGTCGATCTTTAGCACCATTCTATAATACTACTTAGAATACAATGCCATCCACGTTTTAACACGAAAGTGTTTTATGCCGGGGTCCACCAAGACTTCACTGACGTATTTCCGTCACGGAAATACGTCAGCTTACAATGTACACGAGCATAATACAAAGAAAGAAACCAGAAGAAAAAGTTCCACAAACATGCAAAATTTGGAAATCGAACCCACGACCTCTCGGTCCGCGACGATAGATCGCCGAGCGTTTAACCCATTGCGCCACAAACGCATTTGCAGAGAGCTACACAGACGCGCCTTATATATCTAACACTCCTCCGTGTACCCGCGCTCTTGCTCGGGGCGGTGCCGCCGCCTACGAGCAGAAAAGAGAAGTACTGCATTATGACACTAACGCGCACCGACAGTAGAGTGTACTAGATTGGGGGAGTGGGTCCAACGTGGGCTCTGCGCTGAGGCATTTTTTATTGAAAATCCAGGTGGCGCCACCGTCACTTTCTTCCGAATGAGCGGCCCCGCTCGCCGGCCGGACGCTTGTCGCGTCGGAGACCCTACCGCAGCTGCATTGAGCATTGACAGGCGGATACTCGGTGGCGGTAACACTGATATTATTCCCCATCGATCTATTGTAAATAAAATGGAAAAAGAGCGGCGGAAAGAACGCAAACGACGCAACAACGACGGTGCGTCGAGCAGACGACAGCTACTCCGCCCGCGAGCTCGCCTCAGCCAATCAGCGCTGCCGAAACAGCCGGAGCCAACGTTTATTGGCCGGAGATCCAGAAGAAGGCGACGCCAGCGCCGCCAGATTTTCCGTGTTTTTTGCTTCACCCTCGCCGCTTGCTAAAACGTCCGCTGGACCCACTCCCCCTTCTAGTACACTCTACCGACAGTGAACGCTTCGGTGGTCTCAGCACTACGACGCCTCGATGCCAGCATTCGAAGGGACGCTGGCATCAAGAAGTACTACCAACGCCACCTAGGTGGCGTTCACCGTACTCGGCACAGCGGAGCGTGGCCTCCGCAATTAGCTCTGAAAATGTTTCTGAAGTTGATCGCGGAGGCTGCAATTACGACGCGCTGTACGCGCTGATTGGACTCGGTGACGATTCAGTTACGTGCTTTGTCTTGCGCGTTGTATTAGTGTGTCAGTTACGTGCTTCGTCTTTCGCGTTGTGCTAGCGTGTGCAGCGTAGTGCAGCTTCCATATGCACGACGGTTGCTCATGGTCATCGACGTTGGTAGTCGTGATGGAGGAGACGTGCCACCAGGCGTCAGCGTGGGTGCATCAACGCCTAAGGGCGCTTTAGCCACAAAACACCAATAGACATTATATATCAATGTGCAATAAACATTACACTACTTCTGTGAAGACACGTTTCACTTTCGTGTTCTATACCGATTCCTATATAAGAGGGATCAACCACATTTTTAAATACATTGTTAAGTTGTACGGAGTAGATATTGTGGAAATTCATGACGTGACGGCTGGCTGATGTGGAATTTGTTCTTCGCAACTTTCAGTTGGCCACTTTTCATTTTTGAATGTTTTGTGGTCTACGAAACCTGTCCTCCTGTTTTTCTTTCTTTCATGTAAAACGGTAACTGACCGATAGAGCTGAACATAATTATTTTGTAGTTTTAATTTTACAGGACTATCATATACCATAGTGTAACGTATACAGATCCCGTCTGGCAGTACCTCATCTATACCACATAGGCAATAAAAAATGTCGCAGTTTCGCTCGAAAGGCGAAGCATCAATTGCGATAGCAAATTGGTAGAGAGCTATTCGGAGTAGGGATAGTATATTTATCGGCTGCATAAACTTGGATACATTTGGACTAACTGAATTAACAAGCGTGAGGTCAGCGCGCACAAGCAAACAAGAATAGATCACACCGAATGACCGCAGACAACGACTGTCAAAACGCTGGCAGCAAGCGCAGCCGCCGCAGCGGGCGAATTGTTCGCGCGGTCAATCGCTTCAACGTAAACTGAGCGGCGAATGCACAGCGCATACAAAGGTCAGAGCCGTGTGGAGATTAGAGACGGTGCGGGCGACCGCCAGCGCCGGGCAAAGTGCAGAGGAGTTGTGCAGAGGAGAAGTTGTTGGCAGAGAAGAAGCTGCCCCCCCCCCTCCCTCCCGCGCTGCCCTCCCGCATTCTTGCTTTCGCGTGGGAGATTGAGTGGCCAATTCCCCTTGCGCCTGGTTGCAAGATAAGCATTTGGTGAAGCAGCACAGCGTCGCCCCGCCTCCCTCCCTCCTCCCATACCCCCACGGCCTTTCGCGCGACGGTCGCGTTTGCTTTCCGCCGTGCGTTCGCTCTCCGTGATAGCGCGCGTCCCCCGCACGCTTTCACTCGCGCATACGGCGCGCGGCGAAGGTTTTATCAACCTTGGAATCTATACGGAACCTCAGGGCGACGGCGACGACGGCAAAAATCCGGTTGAAGTGTCCATATAATTGCTATCGCAATAAAAAAATATATTGATCAAGTTCTTTATGTCTACTGGCACTACGTTTGCACTCAACAGAAGAAACTACTGCAGGTTCGGGTTCGTAATGTATGGTTAATTTTATGTTGTATTGTTGTAATGGAAAAATTATTGCTAGGTTACAGGAATACGACCGTTTTGCTTAACCATCTGCGATTAGCTCTGCGAAGCAAGCATGTTGCGTTCAGTGTGGTTTCATATTTTATTTCTTCGCTGCAATAAACTCACGATTTCTTTATCTTCTTTCTGGGGTTTTACGTGCCAAAACCAGTTCTGATTATGAGGCACGCCGTAGTAGAGGGCTCCGGATTAATTTTGACCACCTGGGGTTCTTTAACGTGCACTACAACGCAAGCACACGGGCGTTTTTGCATTTCGCCTCCATCGAAATGCGACCGCCGGGGCCGGGATTTGATACCGCGACCTCGTGCTCAGCAGCGCAACGCCTTAGCTGACTGAGCCACCCCGACGGGTGATTTCTTTATCATTCGTAATACCATATTAAAGATTTCATGTTGAAAATAGTCGAATATGAAGATTGACTTATAAATGCACGAGAAAGTGTTTACAACACTTCTTTGCTTTCTCTTATTTCTACACATCTGTTATTTCTTTTCTTGCTTCTCCGACGTTGGCCATCCTATTTCACGTTATGTTTTTTTTTCCTTTTTTATCATTCTTATTTATATCTGTTTTTCTCGAAATATGATCCGATTCTTGAACTATTCCCAGTGCAGTGGGTGCGAGTCATTTTTTAGGCAATTGCTAACATCACCATTCCGCGAGGACCACGGGCCAGGTGCCATCTCGTGGTCCGCGCAAGTCCGTGCTCCGAAAAGAACGGCTCCTCTGTCGGCCAACGGTCCTCGTTCGGGTTGAGTACTGGTCAATATTGTGTTTCCATTTTTCTATTCGTTCGCCCATCATTCAGCCCTTCTTTTGCTGTACGTTTCTTATCGAGGTAGTCGGGTTCGCTGCTCTTTTTTTCGTTCTTTTTAAGGGGTGACCGCCACCGCAAATGATTTGCCTTCCAACCTGATACTTTGTTTTCGAGCTTCGTGTTATTTTTACTTACTATATATTTTCGTGCGCTGACTTCAAGCGTACACCTGCGACCTTTGCGCGCCCTAATGCAAGTACTATTCTCACGCAGAACATGAAGGCGGAGCAGCTGCGGGCTTCTCAAGATGGCCGCTACGTTCTCCTACCCGGAACATCGCCGAGAACCACCAATTCAGCGAAGGCGGGATTGCGTACGGCGCAGCAGACGAGATCAGCTCCGAAGCATCCCAGAACTACATTTTCTCTGCGAACGCGGTGAGCCACTTTGTTTCTTTACATGCGGCTCATGCGAAAGGGGTAGTTCGCTTTGCTTGTTAAACACTGAGCCATACACAGCGCGATACCTGCACTGTAGCGTTGGCGTATACGGCTACGTTGCTTGCGCCGTGCGAAACTCTGTATCTTCGCACAATGCAGGGAACGTGTGCTGCCGTCTACTTTGACGTGTCTGGCGCCGAGTCACGCGAAAGTCTCGCGAAGGAGATATTACCCCCTAATAGCTTGAGAAAGTGATAGCGTGTGAGTACCGCTTTAATACTTGCTGTGCCATGACCAGTCCGCAGAACGGCCGGTGAGAAGCGCCCGTCTCGTATACGTCTTGTATGCGCCAGGGGCACTATCCGCCTGCGGCCAGTAAAAAAAAAAAAGAAAGAAAGGCATATTGAGAGTGGCATGCTCGTGGAAGTGACTGACCATGCGTCAGCGCTGGCATTTTTATAGTTAGCCATAGCGAAAAAAAATGGATATAGAGGCGAAATACGTCTGCAAGTGTGCGGCTACGTTGTCGCAAGTTTTAAAACCGGCTTGCAGCAGCATTTCTCCTCACTGCGAACTTGTTCCTGAATTTGTTTCAGTGTGTTTTTCCGTGGCTTAGAGTGAACACGGGAAGTATCAAAGCGAAAGAGAAAGATTTCCAACAAGCTATGCAAGAAGAATAATTGCCTGCTCGGAACAGAGTTAAATCGACACCAAAAGAGACTGTCCCTTCACCAGCAACAAACAAAACGTGCCGCCGTTATTTTAGGTGCACCATTACGAGTGGCAGTCTCTTATTATTGTTGATGTGTGTTAACGCCTTCGTTGTCAAGAGAAAAAGGCCCCAAGAACTTTTGTGCAATGTAATGTATAATTTGTCGTAGCGACGTGTACATCTTTGGTAATCACGGACACTAGACCGCAGATGCGGCAGAATTTTACCATTTGGATTTTCTCGTATGCTTGCTTTTGGTATTAACATTAACCACTGATTTCACGAGCTGATTGACCACAAGCATCGGAGCTACCAACTCCAGTGCTCGTAGTGTAGAGGCATCTCGATGTTGTAACGAGGCTTGCGGTGTTTGGCTTCTGAACAATGTGCGCATTCGGGTTGCTGCATCTCATGAGGCAAAAGGCGCCGGAAGTGCAGCCTTCGTCGACCTGCGTTGCTCCTCAGCTTTTACGGTTCTGCTGTCTGTGCACGCTGTGTTTCTCGAGCATATTTCTAAGGCCTGTTTAGACATCATTCTTTTGCAGCCCCATGCGGAAGATTTCCGCATATTTCTCCTTGCTACCATTACTGCCCAAAGACGGTTTTACGTATGACAGGAAAATGGTGGCGTGTAGCCCGAGCTGTTCCGACCGGGATCGGGCCTAAGATAAAGGGGTGGTGGGCCGGGCCGGGCCGGGCGGGTAACGTAGATTATTTCCGGGCCCGGGTTTTGCCATAAAAGTTCTGATCGGGCTCGGGCGGGCAGCTCAACGTAAAAACGGGCCCGGCCCGGGCCCAGGCTGAAAAAATCGGCCCGTGCAGTGCTCACGTAGAGACTACGGGTGATTTCCTGAATCTGATTGCCAACTACATGGAGAATTTTCTTTCACGCATGTTTTCTTTGTTGGTTCTTTTTTTTACAGAGGCACCCATGGTTCCGCTAAAGCGTCTACTTTTTCCTGTGGCAATCTTCGTCGTCGTAACGAATGTCAGCGGTCTTAAAATTGACGACACGCACGAAGGATACGTTGACGTGCTTGTTGGTATCCATCCGGACGTCCCAGCAAACGAAACAATCATCGATAACCTAAAGGTATGGGCGATAATATTAAATAAATTTACAATAATGAATGAAAAAAGCCTAAATGTGTACGCGGCATATACGTATACACCTCATTGCACCGCCAATGGCAAAGTGCTCGCTTTTGTCTTATTGAGATCTTCGACCTAGTCAGTTCGTTTGTTTAGGTTTAGTGCTGCACAGAATTTTGTGTTATCAAATCATTCATTCACTTTCGAGTTAACTTCCTGTCGTCCCTTTACAACAGCCCATGACGAAGTGATCAAGAACGTGGCAGACTTGTTCGACCATTGCAGATTCACAGCTATATGTCATCTGAAGCTCTTTCTTTCCAACAATTTTAATATAATGTTAGAGAATAAGCTCTACTACGCCATGCCCCGCAAGGTCATTCATCATGTCGTAGTGAACTTGAGCCGCCGTATAGCGAGCCGCCATACCGCAAGTGTGGCAGCTGTGACGTCACGCCACGTGATCTGCTGTGGATAAGCGTCGTAGCTGCGCTTGCTCAGAGCCTCGCCGCTGTGATACCACGTGACTAGGCGAGGGTTTAACGACTGCTTCGCCGGCGCTTGGTCGCTCAGTCTTGCCATGGCTGGCACGCCGACTGGTCCGTCTTTGAGTGCGCTTCAGTGCAAGCGACAGGCTGAATCCAATCATCCAGTAGATATAGCTAGACGGCCAGACTGCGAAATCTCAAGCAAAGGCAAACTTAGCTGCTGAAACACCGGAGCAAAGGGCCAGGCTATAGCATGTTATAGAGCAGGTTACCAAGCGCGAAAGCGTGCATTAATGAAACACTGTGTGCATAGTGTTTGCAAAACCAAGTCAAACAGACCTTTCGCTTGTGATAACCAGGTTTACAAGAGTTGAATCTCAGCCAATTTTTTATACCGCTACAAATACTGCATGCATATGACCTCTAACGTGACAAACATTGATACAATATCTATAGTTGGGTCCCAATTTCGTTATCCCAAGACACATGATACATTTGTTTGAGTATAACGCTTCTTATGATGTTTCAAGCGTCGCAAAAACGTATTTTACTGCAAAGGGTTCAATTTACCAACATAGTTACAAATTCGCACTACCACTAACCACAACACAGACGTAGATTTCAACCAAACTAAATTACTGCGTGTTGCTCTTGGTTGTCCATAGAGTCCGCGAACCTGCTGCGCAGTTCGCTTAGTACCCTATAAAAACGAGAATTCGCTATTTATCTACAAAGATTGACGTGCTTGTTGGTATCCATCCGGACGTCCCAGCAAACGAAACAATCATCGATAACCTAAAGGTAATTCACCAACAATATTTAAACCATTCCCCCACACCATATCTACCCTTTCTCTAACTTGCTCCTATATTCCTCAATTTACTCAAATGGGATACCGTTGTCACGTGCAGTTCGCATAGGACACATTGGGCATACCAACTGTATCAGTCGTACTTACTGGGGAAGTAGTAATAAATCCAAACAATTAAAGCTTTGCGGGCCACAAGTTCTAATGTGCAGCCCTCCCCCACCCTCTCATTTTATTTTCACAAGTTTCAATTCTGTTCCATATCCCAGCCACGGCGGCGGCATTTCGACGGGGTGAAATGCCGCCCCGTCATAATGCCTCATAATCACATCGTGGTTTTGGCACGTAATACCCCATAACTTTTTTATGCGTTAGCCTAAGTGGCTCATAAGTGAAATCGGGGATGGGTAGTGTGCAGCCGCGAAGGAAGGGAGGAGGAAGGCACCTGAAGGTGGAGAAGAGAATCGCGCCCCGCGGAAAGTAGGAAGGAGCGCGCTGAGCGCGCCTCAATGCAACGCCACCTAGAAGAAAATGTAGGTGGCGTTGAGCAAAGCAGGGAACGAGCAAAGAGGCGAAGCTTCGCCGAGGAGGAGGCTAGGCGGACGCGTGCAGGGTTTACCTGCTCTGGCAGTTCCTACGGGTGCTGTGCGTGAGATGGACGTACCGGGGTCATCTCGTGATCCCGCCGTATGCTATATATGTGCGAGTGAAAGCTTGCGACTGTGAACCGCTTTTACGAAGGGAAACATCACTAACTTTAAAAAAATATTTTTCAGTAATTATTCTTCCCTCACTGCCGCAAATCCTGACTCACAGTTATATTGACTCTGAGCGCTTGAATTTTTTACATTTTAAATGTTATAGCTTTACACTGAATTCTTTCTAATCCAGCAATGTAATTAGTTTTGGTGTAAGGGTCCCATACTATGCATGCATACTCAAGTTTGGTGCTAATAGCGATGTGTAGGCTAAACGTTTAGCTTCAGCGGGAGCTTGTTTTAGTTTATGACGTTGAAGACAAAGTTTACGAAACGCTCGTAATGTTCGTAATGTGAGCGTTCCGGTGTATGCTATTTGTTATTTGTGAGGCCAAGTGGTACAGATCCTAGGGCATAAGGAACAGATAGACAATTTTTTTTAGGTATTTTCATCCCACTGTCTTGTCAGCATTGAGTTCCATATTCCAACGGCAGCACCAAGAAGGGAGATATTGAACGTTATTTTTCAGGGTTATCTGATCACCGCGGCCGGTTACTTCACCAAACCGCGCACAATCATCAGCGAATAATTTTATTTGAACGGTTTCAGGGAGTAAGCTGGTAATTTCATTATTATACGTATATTAAAAAACATAAAGGCCCTTGAATGCTACCCTGAGGAACACCTGAGGTAATTGGGAGCTCACAGGATTGGTTAAGTGTCAATACTTGACAACTGTTTTCGGTTCGTGAGGTACACTGAAACCCAATTAATAATGAAACAAGAAGGGTTATCTAATCGAAGCTTTTTTCAATCAATTTCGAGTGCGCAACAAGGTTAAATGCTTTCCTGGAGTCTAAAAATATTACATCTATCTGGCCGAATTTGTTTAAAATATTCGCAAAAGAATGGATAACCAATGATAATTGGAGGACAGTGGAAAAACCTTTTCGAAAATCATGCTGCGTAGGTGACAGAACACTGTTATCATTTAAGAATTTAGTAATTAAGTTAGCTATGATGTGTTCTAGCATCTTACAGCACGACTATGTTAGCGATATTGGGGGATAGTAACTTATCAGTTTTACATCCCCTTTCTTCGGCAATTCCACTGCACGTGCAGCTCGCACGTGCAGTGGGCAAGATATGGTTAAGTACCGCTGTCAAGCATGCCCAATAGACGAGCTCAAGGTAGCTTGAGCGTTTTGGATTTTTGTTCTAGAGGCGTTCTTTCGACTCCAGCGTTTTATCTTTCTTTTCAAGTGAATGACTTATCGCGTCACCCAAGGAATAACTTTCGCCGTTTTCTTTGTGTTGCTTGGTACAAAATGTTGAATACAGTAGGTGCAAAGTTCCTTGAACCATTGCCAAAGTTCTGTAACATTGCTTCCTTGAAAGCGGCTGAGGTGAGACTGAGGTGGCACGTGAAAGGTCCTTCACTGAAACACCTTTCGTTTTACTCGGATTGCATTTTTTCCAAACATGAAAATCACACCATTTCATGATCAGATACGCCGCGTTCAACCGACACTGAAAATGTTTTCGACTGTTCTACTCGCAAGCACACGATAAAGTACTGATGACAACGAACCATGCACGCGCTGGGTAAATATACAACTTGTAAATTATGGCACAGGATTATATCACGCATGCAGCGGAAATGGGAAGCAAGTTCTGCACTAGAAGAAATATCTTCCCAGTTAACTCCTGGAAGAATAAAGTGTCCTATTAAATTTTTTTTGGTGTACGAATGACGTGATCTGGGCATGCAAATCACTGAGTAATTGGAACGATGAGCCCTCGATAAACGACAAACAACAGGAAAGATTGTCTCCAGCAAGAAACCTTTATGCTAATAGTTTCTATTTTGCCAACCTGACGCAAGAGAGTGGCTTGCAAATTTCTCTTTACAAGCACAGCCACCCCGCGTTCTCTCGTTGATCTATCGCGACGAAAAAGACGATAACAAGGTGGGAACACGTCTTCATCATTGATTGCGCTTTGTAGCCAGGTTTCTGTTAAAATAACCACGTGCGGAATATAGCCCATGATAACAGCCTCGAGTTGATCAGATTTGTTGGATCAGAATGTGTTTTCCGTCATTCCCAATGAAAAGGTTGCCATCTATACGAAGTTTCTCGTTAATTAAAGTTACTTTCCTTTTTTTGCTCTCTTTATTCTAAAGCACTCTCCCACAGAAGTTTCTTTCCTGAGCGTGTTTAGCGAGTAGCCATTTTGTACGAATGTATCGGTGCTTTTCAATTTGTAAGCATTATTCATAATTTGATGTTTTTCTTCGTAATCTTGAACGTACAAGATGACTGGTCATGATTTACCAGGCCTACCAAGGTGATAAATTCTGCCAACTGACTTGCATGCGATTGCAAGCCTAGTGAAAAAAAAAATGTCAGTAAAAACTTTGCGGCGCAGCACTGCCTCTGTCTCGTCTTTATCCCGTGATACCCCAAAAAGACCACTAAATTTGAGCGTCTACTCCTGTCCTCCAAATCATTAATCTTGGCCTCCAAGGATTTTACCGTGCGTTCAAGGCTGTCCACGCATGCAGTTTGTTTTTCGATTTCTGAGAAATGAGCACGCCAGTCCACGAGACGTTTTTCCATGTTTCTTTGACGATTGCGGAGCGCTGTAACATCTTCGGCTAGCTTATTCTGACCCAAAAGTATTTTTTCCAGCAATTCACGAGTACTAGTCATCTGCGTCAGGGCCGGGATTTACCTCAACGTCTCCGCACAAGAGAAGCAAGCACATACAGTATACACATCATACGCGATTGAGACAGTGCTGCGGGCACGTTAAGACCAGAAGACTAGCGACAATCGCTCTTTTAAGGAGCTGTAGTAAGGACTAACCTGCACAAGGCAGACGAATGGACGATTAGACCACATGCTTGTTCCTGGTCCACCATGCCCACTGATGTGGAATGCCTGAAGCTCTCGCTTTATAGCCCAATGTGGTGAAGTCACGTGATGGGAAGATGGCGCTTTTGGAATGCCGCGAGTCAGCGTGCATATGACGCCAGGAAGGTGAGGCACCGAGCACTGCTACGTTCGATGACGCAGCTGTAGATTGCGGTTACGTGGTAGTGTTTTGAAGAATCTGACGATAGATCACTGCGGTGAAGTTTTTGTTTAGCTTCGTCGGTCCGGCAAGTCCAAGAAAGCACCTGCGCGAGGCGAAGAATGGCCCCTTAGACCACATACTCCTTCCTGGTCCGCCTTGCGCACTTAAGCGGAATGCCTGAAGCCCTTGCATCATAGCCCGATGCAGTGAAGTCACGTGAAGGGAAAATGGCGTTGCTGGAATGCCACGAGTCAACGAGGATATGACGCCATGAAGGTGATGCACACAGCAGTGCGACGTTCGTGACACAGCTGTAGATTGTGGTTGCGTGGTAGTGTTTTGAAGAATCTCATGATCGATCAGTCCGGTGAGCATTTCGTTTGGCTTCGTCGGTCCGGCAAGTCCAAAACCAAGCACCTGCACAAGGCAAAAGAATGGCTCATTAGACCACATGCTCGTTCCTGTTCCGCCGTGCCCTCTGATATGGTTGTTTTGGGGGGTAAAATTCGAGAATTTAATTTTTAGTTTTAACTTTCAACGTGTCAACATCGTTCCTCCTTGCATGACGTAACATCTGAGTAGTTAAAAATTGTAAATTGTAGTAAACAGTTATAAATAAAATGCCTCTCATTTATTTCAATGTGAATGAAAATGTAGTTCAGCCAATTTTATTGCGCTTTCCATGTATCCAGAAATTTCTCGCATTGCCCTGCGGCTATCTATCGAGCTTCGCCGCAATGCACCTGCGTAATTGACTGGGAGCTATTTTAAAAATAGTTCAGAAGGCCACCTGAATAGCAGCAACTTTCAGTTAGCAACGTCGAGAGACAAACACCATTCCAATAACATCAGTATTTACGGCACTTAGTTGTAACGACTTGGCTGCGATATAGCGGAATTTGAATACTGACCAAAATTCTCTTTTAACGCAGCATACTTTACAAGCAAGTGCCGTAAATACGCATGGTAATAAAACCGCGTACCCTATCGATGTTGCTAACGAAGTTGCTGAACTGGCCTCCTGAAGTTTTTTTTAAATGCTGCCAATTGAGCTGCGTTGGTGCATTGCGGTGAAGTTCGACAAACAACCGCAGGGGCAAAGAGCAATATTTTTGGACATGTACTATAAATAATTCATTGGTGCTACCTCTCCTCACAGAATATTTTTTTTCAGGTTCTTAGCTTTTGTCCGTGAAACATCACACTTCTCAAAGAACACATAGAGAAAGAGGCACAGAAGCTTAGACCGGATGTACGTCTGTACGGTAGCAATACTTATGTCGTCTGTTGGCTTAAAGCTAACGCTTCGATGGCTCAAATATGTGCGTCACACTGCAATTAAAAAAAATATTGAGTCAACCAGCTTCGAAATTAGTAATCTATATCAATTACAATTGCGTCGATGCTACGTGGAAAACTCGAAGGCCGTTGGAATGTTTCATTATCTAAACAGAAAACTGGTAGGGCGACCGTGCAATCTATTGTCTCTTCTCGCACAGAAGTTTGTCCTAGAGAAAGGAGATGGCGCTTTCGGTGGTACGCCATACGTTTCCTCATCGAAAGCGCACGTATACGAAACCATTACCGCTTCTGCCCTGTTTCTGTGCGATCAAGCTGTCTGAAATGTAACTGGGTTTTCGAGCACGCGCTGTGCTCAATTCATGCTGCAAAATGTGTAGCAGTGAGTTCAAGATGTGTACAAAAGTTGGCTGCAAAAATAGTGACTGGCATATTGAGGAATGGAATGAGTATGTGTGGCCAAGTTCACGGACCATTGCTACATACGGATAGCCTCTGTTGCCGGCCCTTCTCGATGTACGACTTTCCTCGTGGATAAAAAAAAAGTTCACTTGCCCGTCAGCGTTGTATCGCTATCCTCCAATGAAAAGACTTCAACCCCGGAACCTCGGCAAGAGTGAGTACCGCTCGTTAAACAATGACAATGAGAGTAGCGCTACTTCCTGGCATAGTAAGTTTCGCGCACGTTATCTATACACATCTACCTCAAATCGCACGCAGGCTTACGTACTGTACCGCCAACGTATTAGGAATATGTGAATGGGCGCACGCTTGAATCAGTGCGCGAAAGCCTGGTTGACGGCGACTACACCGATATTTCACGAATGGTCGACGCTGAATGTTTCGTAACGGTCCACAGGAGCAAGCGAGTTACTAGCGATAATACATCTTTGCTACAAGCTATTACGAAGTACAGTACAGCTACGTTTCAAGCCTTGTGTGCAGCCAGACTAAATCTATTGCAACTGAGCACATGCACCTGCGAGTGATTAGGCAGAAAATATTCACCGACGAACTTCACCGAGTCGGAAATGTGACAAACAACTGCTTCAAAGTATTTGCCAAATAAAGAACGAGGAGGAAAACACACGGATCTCGATTCAATTCATAAGCGGAAAGCTTGGATAGCTTGGGATATATTTCTAGCCTCATTTTTAGAAAAAGCACCATATACGCTGCTCGCGCCGTTTGGAAAAAGCTTATGAGCTCCGAAAGCGCTTTTACATGTCCTCTGAAGCTGTGGCCAAAGCTTCGTGTCGTCCACCCACTCAGCGTATACGATATCTCCCGAAACAGAGGTCTCCTGAGCCGCAGCGGATGTCATGTACGCCCATTGTAAACACGGAGGCAGCTGAGGCAAGCAATAGACCCGTCACTACGTGATCAAGCATACCAGCGCCCACGGGATTTGCTGCGAAAAGGGTCAATAATCAGATACAACTTAGGAAGGCAGGAGAGGCCTCGCCCAGATGACCGAGGAGCGGCAGTCGATTGCCTCGACGACTAAAGATGCCATACGACCCGCTGATGCGACTCGGCCAAGTTCGAAGCGCGGGCGGTCATGTTCTCCGTTGGCGGAGTCACCGGCCGTCATTATGACGTCACTCTAGAGCGTGCGCCCATTGGTAGACAATCATGCGCAGCCGCGTTTCAGGGGCAAATGCCACTGCCTTCTAAAGTTTTACCGGACTATACTATTGTGGATCCAAAGTGGAAACCTTTAAAATGCCCAAGCAAAATACCTACAAATACGCATGTTTGTAGCTTCCTGGCTTTTAAGAGAGATCACGAAATAATAGGTGATGCTCAACAAGGCTACTCTTTTGGGCATTTGGTGCGTATTTAATACGCTTTTCTGTTGCCACAAAGGCAACATTGCGGCTTTTAATTGCGGTAGTTTCGCCTTGTTCTGGTACTCGTTGAGCTTGAAAATGTAGTCAGTGCATAGCATTTCTTTTTCGTCGAACATACTATGCACACCTTGCTATGGTGCTATGGTAAACGTGCTGCTGACGATGGCGCCAGTGTCCGCACCCTGCGAGGGCCTTGGAAGATTTCGATAAAATTCCATGGAGCTCCGTCAACGCAATAGACTTATGGCTTGATGGCCATCCAAACTACCAGTGTACCAGCTCCTACCTTGCGCTGACATCGATAGAGTACTGATTTGAAGGCCTTCTGAAGTGCGTATGTCCTGTTATGTTGTTTTCATGATTTACCTTTGAGACCGTTAAAAGAGTGCAACGCATGAGTCTAGGGAGCGCCTCACTCCACATACACCAGAAGGTTGGTCTATAATAGTGCAACAGTTATTGCGTTTACTTGTGGTATTCTAGAAGATGTAATAGATTGGCCTCTCTTGTTCAGCTAGTTTTGACGTAGGATTACATTTGCAGCGTGGAAAACAACATAAAGAACACAATAACTTAGCCGTAAAGAGTAGCTGCCTGTAAACAATATTTCTGCAAGTCCCTAGTCTAACATGAATACGAAATAACTATTTAGATGTTGCAAATATTTTACTTTATCATAAGAAAAATTTAACTCTGGTCTTTTACGTGCCAAAACCACGATCTGATTATGAGGCACGCCGTAGAGGGAGACTTGAAAATTTGCATCACCCGAGGTTCTTTAACATGTACCTAAACATAAGTACAAGAGTGTTTTCGCATGTCCCTCCCATCAAAACGCGGCCACCGCGGCCGGGATTCGATCGCGCGACCTCATGCTTAGCAGCCCAACACACCTTTATCATAACAATGACCTTCCCTTATGTCGATCATATAAAGGCGCTCTCTCACGTATCAACAAAAAATTCGCTGCGGAGAGGATTTTTTTTGTACTTTCTACACTAAGTGACATAGCCGCAGAACTTTTGCACGTGCTACTGGGCTCACAGCTTCTTAGCTGTCGGTGTGTTCACCAGCGCTTGAGCGTGCCAGTGAAGCGCTACAAGCCTCTGATTTGATTAGTGCTATCCGCTGAGCGCGAGCGGGCGTACAGAGTTTATTTATTAAGGCGAAAGCCTCAGATGGCTCATGGGTCGCAAATTTGATCATCCGGAAAATTCAACGGCGCCAAAATGCAATGGTACAAAAATTGGGAATGGTATACACACCCACCACGATGTTAAGGCGAAATAAGGTGCCGGCATGGTGCCACCAACAAAATACGTGGGTTCGAGTGTCTTATTAACTCTACCTTTATTAAGATAGAGTTAGTTAGGGCAGTTGAACGCACGACCTTTGGTGGCAGTTGAGCCCACAAACATTGGTGGGAGTCGAGCCCACCACCTATGGGGGAAGGTAACATATTCAGCCACTTGAACACACGACCTGTGGTAGGATACCAACTCACGACCTTTGGTATGAAGCAAAGTTGATTAAAATAGAGTTAATTCAGCCACTCGAAGACATTATCTTTGGTGGGAGTCAAAATCACGACCTTTGGTGGGAGTGGAACCCACGACCTTTGTTGTTAGTTAAGGCGAAGTTAATTACGACACAGCTAAATAAGGTAGACTTCATTAAGGCACGCCAACCCACGACCTTTGGCTGAATTAAGTAACAACGCATTCGAATGAGAATGCCAAGTAAGTTAATTATTGTCTCGTGAGCGTGCAGGCTTTCACGTTCATCCTCTTTAGCGTATGCTAACGCTACTGTAAACGTTTTTTTTTACCCAAAGTACATCCCTAAGTACATTACCCTAAGTAAATCTAAAAGTTTAGTATCCCACTGCCGCAGTATGCTTTTGTCCCGATGGCCTCCGGTACCAGCCTGACTGGTGCTTGCTATAGCTATATAAGGCGCGCCACGCATGCACCTGGCGCCATTATCTAGCCTACACACACGAGGCTGGTGCCGGAGATTCGTCCACAAAGTTAGCCTTGAAGCCGCCTATTACAACAGCCTTAAAAAAACTACCGCAGATCGCGTCGAGATATTTCTGTAACCAGAGCAACCACAGGAACACGGAGCGAAACATCAGATGATCGTGTAATTTCTGATGCAATAAAATCTCAAAACGCGGTCGACACACAAACACAAGTCACATGCACACAAAAATAACTCGCTAAAGCGCACTAGCAGAGACAGCAGAGCACAATGCGTAGGTCATTAATTAATCACACACGTATAGGCGAGAGTAAATCGAGAAGTATTGTCAATTTCCTTATCCACCGCTATTTCCGCACAATTCTCAACATATTGTCCCTTTTACCATACTACACCTTTTGGCATCGTCTCATAAGCTTCTGTATGACGTCCGCGAAGGGAGTGTTTGGTTACCCGTGATCTCACGTCGACACCACTTGCCGGACATCGTCATTCGAACAAAACCAGTAACCACACTGCGTTCAAAAGGCCGAAAATGTAGATTTCTGATGGCGCCTGGTCAATGCCATGGGTAATATGAGTAACTGCTAATAGCCGGTGGTGGATGTCCGCCGTATGGACTGTCTCCGACTAACATAAGGCGCACTACGGTGTGCTGTTCCTCGATGCCGCAACCGTAGAGTGGTGTGCCCGCACAGGTGACGTTTTTGAAAAAGAAGGAGAGATAGTTTATTTCTGTTTTGTTGCAGAAAATTGAGGTATATCTAAATGACGTTACGTCTGACGTGGCCTCACCACGAGCCAAAGAGATAATAATTAAATAGCAGTGGCTAAATGTAAGTAAAGACATATGATGGCAATTTGCGGCGATACTTCCACAGATTAGGAATGCACATATTAAATGGGTAAATGCTTAATAATGCCATAAGTAATATGAAAAAAAGACATGTAAAATAAGTCATACGACTTGAATTACATGCATTGCGAGACTACAAAAAAAAAAGAAAACAAACACTGAGAGCAAGAAGAAAGAAACAGCGACATATCAATCTGAATTCGCAATCCTAAGGAAAAGCCTTATGATATGGTGTTTATATTTGCGTTGCGTAGGTTTAAATTTGATATCCACCTTGGCAATTCAGTCATGCAAGCACTCCAGAAGTTAATAATAATCTTCAGTATAAATTTATTGTAGGAGGTGCTTAATTTCAAAGCATGGTAATGCGAATTTTGGTGAGCATTCCTGTCTTGACGTTTAGTAAAAAAATATCATAAATATTAGCTGCTACTTGTAGTTGTGTCTAGCCTGGAGGATACGTTCCATAAGTATTGTTGAGGTGCTTGATTGCCTTGGATGGCCGTTATGGTATTTAAAAATTCGTAATAATGTATTCTGAAGAAATTGTAATTTGTTAAAGTTTTCATCGTTTGTAGATTCCCACACCAGCATCCCATAGGACAATCGGGAGCAACACAGCAGCTAATTTATTTATTTTTCAATCATAATGAAATAAGAATAGACAATTTAACGAGGCAGCTGCCGACAAGGTTACTTAATTTTGCTCTAAGCATGTCTGCATGTTGCTGCACAGCGCTTGAATGAATGAGACCATGGTGCATACTTCCTCTTACACGCGTCTCCAAGTGTATGCGTAGTGCTATTAGACCTACCTAGTCTCCATTTTAGAGAAATTGGGCATAACCGTAGGTAACAGGCAGTGTACGCGCAGTAAATTCTTTGGTTCAACGAGAACCGCCGGAGTGGGTGAATATGACAGATGATAAACACATACGTGGAGAGTGCATTTCCTCCTCGCCAGCGCCTGGTTAGAATAAAAGGATGAGTCTTGACATGCAGGTGCGGCTTCGATTGTCCTCCCAGTTTCTACACAACGCCACTGCTGGTCGCGTTTGCATCAAGCAAGTCGTTATACGGTTTCCGAAGACGTTGCCGTAAAGGAACCAATCCGAGAGTGCGCCAAAATGCTGCTTCTCAAAGAGTGACGTCCATGTTGAAATTCCAGCCGCAGATGACGAAGAAGAGGTCCTCCCAACAAAGCTCCGGAGGGAGTGCGGAAAACGTGCGAGACTTCATAAAAGGTCCGACCCGAGTACTCGAAGAGCTGAACGTCGAGACCGAGAAACTTGGACGAAGCAGGTGCCCATTTATTATGTACATCATAGAGATATATCAATATAAGAATCGATTTTATTGAAAGTTAGTAAAAAGATTACAGGCTGTTAATATACAGAAGGAGGTCCCGAAGTCAGAGACTGCAATGGGACCTCCTTTACAATTTGAACCTAAAAAAGTACAGATTACAGCAGTTGTGACACATCGTGAATATTTTAAACATAATAAAATTAAAACAATATTTGCAATTTAAACATAATAAGATACAGATTACAGGAGTTGCAACACATCGTGAACAAAAACTACTTACAGATTTTAGGATAAATAGGTTAGTAAAGAATTAAACGTTCATAGATAGGAGGCATATATATATATAAAAAAGCACTGTAGTATAATTTGTCGAACACCAAGAGTATAGAGTATAAATGATTGGACGCAGATAATATAATTGTCAAACTCAAATACATGTGCATGACAAGGACATCAAACATGAATCAAATTGCACTACTATGAAAATTAAATGAAGGCACATTGTAAGAATGGCTATGAGTATAAACTCATTATTGGACAAAATGTATTGTTTAGTTGTTTCTTGAATTCAGGAATTTTAAGTGTTTTATATCTAATGATAGTGTGTTCTAGAATGCGACGGATGAAAAATGGATGCTTTGTTTGCCATAATTAGTATGTATTTTGGGCAAAGTGAAGTTCCTGTTTATTGCAAACCTCGTTATATTGGTATTCATTAGAGAGGATTGTGGTATCAGACTATCGCATCGTGAGTAATTGATCTGTTGGAACAAAAAGGTGCCGAGGTTATATTTAACTAATTTTGCGACTGAGAGAATGCGGTTAGTTCGCAAAAGATATGTGGCGTTATGGTCAAAGGGGCTAAATGTGATTATCCTAACAGACTAATATTGTAGTACTTGCAATTAGTTTAAATGGGTTACGTATGTGTTTCCCCAAGAAGCAACGCAGTAGTTAATATGTGAATGAATAAATGAAAAGTATAAGGATAGTAATATTTGATAGTTAAATATGTGTCGTGTTTTTAGAAGCACCCTAATCCCGTAGGTAATCTTATGTTTTACATTAGATATGTGTTCAATAAACTTCAGATTTCTGTCAACTTCTACACCAAGATATACAGGAAAAACTTGCAGGGATAGGACTGGCACCAAGAAGAATAGGAGGAATGGAATGAAGTGTTCCTTGGTGGGAAGTGAATAAAACAGATTTTGTTTTTGACGGGTTTATCTGTAGCTGGTTAGTATGGCACCACTCCAGCAGGCTGTATAAATCGTCATTAAGGTTGGATATTAGAGTTGAAAGACATTATTTGAGTTGATAGTAGTATCGTCTGCATAAAGTATACATTTCGAAGAGGAAAGACAGTTAGGCAGATCATTGACATATAATAAGAATAAGAGTGGACCCAGTATGGAACCCTGGGGCACGCCCGTGTTAGTGAGCATGGTTTTAGAATGAACACCTGAAATAGTGACTACCTGCATTCTGTATGTTAAGTAATTTTGCAGTAATAGTAATGCTGGACTGGTAATTCCTAATGATTCAAGCTTATGAAATAAGATATGATAATTTATTTTGTCGAATGCTTTCGTCAAGTCCACAAATACAAAAGTTGCGTAGTTACCCTCATCGATAGCGAGCTTTAGTGCATCGGTTAGCGCAGCAAGAGCAAGCTCAGTCGAGTAACTTGGGGAAAGCCGTATTGGAATGATGAGAGAATGTTGAATTTGTGAAGGTAATTAGTTAAGCGTTTTTCGATAAGCTTTTCAATTACTTTGCTGAAGAAAGGTAGTAGTACACAGATAGGGCGACTATTGGAGATTAAAGATCTGTCACCTTTCTTAAAAATTGGAGTGATCCTGCCTTGTTTAAGTTCCTGGGGGAAGCTGCCTGATTTAAACGTGATGTTGATTAGTTCCGCAAGGCTGTAAGATATTAAGGGTGCAATTAATTTTATATGATATGGGTGTAATTTGTCCATGCCGGCACCGGTTATCTTCATGTTGTTTATAACGTTTTGAACTTCCTGGGATGTGGTTGGAAATAAAAAGAAAGACTGGGGCACGCGGCGGCACACGGGATTGACGTGCACAGGTGTCTGTAGTTCACTGCTGAAAAAGAAATCAGCGAACGCATCAGCTATTTCTTTGGCGGTTTTGAACACCATGCCTTGATGAGTAATTTCTGTTATTGTTTCGCAATTTTTTCTCCTATTCAAAAAGGACTTCAGTATTTCCAATTTCTTTCTTATGTTTTCACCGCATTCCATAATTTTCCTTTCGTACCATGTTTTGTTAGCTTTTTTCATTGTGGCGGAAAGCTGGTTAGAAATCTTATTGTACCGAGTGGCTAGATGGTTGTCCTTTGGTTTTCTTGTAAAGATTATACTTTTTGCGCATTAAAGCTAGAAGCTTATCCGTTATCCATGGATTCTGAGGTGACGCAAATTTGATTTTGCCTTTGACTTGATGGGAATGATGGTCAAAACAGGATTTAAGCATAGAAATAAAGAGTGAAAATGCCCTTTGTGGATCCTTTGTAGATAAGATGGGGGACCAGTCAAGATTCGCCACGGCTTCAATGAATGACTGTTTGTCTAGTATAAATTCTGAGTACGAAATTTTTTCGGAGCCATGAGTAGAGTGAAAATATAAAAATATAGAATAGTGATCAGTTATGTCGGTCATTAGAATGCCTGCATCTGGTGGATATGCCAAATTTGATAGTACATGGTTAATTAATGTACCTATCGGGTCGGTACGCACATCGTGTCGGTATCTTATTTAAACATTCATAACCAAAGCTGTTAAAACAATCAGAATAATGTAAAGCGTTACTATAGACGTGCTGTCAGCGAGGTTTATGCTGATGTCGCATATAATAATTACATTTTTGTTTTCATTTGTTAGGATTCCCATAACATTATCGAGAGCAGCACAGAAATCTATTGCTGATGAAGAGGGTGAACGATATATGCAACCAATTATGTTTTTGTTGTCTATGTTAAGGAAGTCATATTTAGTTCGATCCAAACATCTTCACAGTTGATTGCGTTAAGCAAAAGATCGCTCCTTCTTTTGTATGTAGTATCGTGATAGATAAGCAGTGCTGCGCCACCATGGTTGCTGAACGGACGATTGGAGTATTCAGCAACAAAATTACGAAAACAAAAATGTGTATATCGTGGTCGCTCAACCATGTTTCAGATGTACCGATGACTGAAAATGGGAAGGTGAATGTAGATATAGGAGAACAGAAAATTCATCGAAGTGTTTGCGCAGACTGCGCGCATTCAAATGCCGGACAGATCGCCGATGATTTGAAAGAAGAATATTTAACTGGTTAGCTGTGAAATAGGATGAAATTGCGAGATTTGACTAGACGACAGGCACGTGGCAAGGGTTGATTAGAGTTATCACTGAAAGATCGGTTTCAGTTGCGATGCGACAGACACGACTTTCAGTTGTTTTCCGAGCCTTGATTTGTAAGAATAAGGAAGACTATTAGCTGGTCTTTTATAATACTGACAAAATAAGTGTCCGTGACAAGTACGAGTACAACGACAACACATTATTTGGGAGAAGTTCGCAGTTTATTACGCCAGGGGGGGGGGGGGGATTCAAAACCACCGCATTCGTCTAGAGCACTGCCGCTAGACTCTATCATCCAGGTAGATGTGCCAAATTTTACTTCAGTTAGAAAACATGGATATGGCGTACTCACTCACAGGCGACGTCCATAGATGTTTTTTCTTAGTGTCACGAGCATCGAGTGACACTCTTGTTTCTTGGGCAGCACTTATGGTATACCTCCTGAGACGACCGGGGACGAAATGAGGCAGCTCTGTGAGGTGCCTAAACGGTAGCACTTTGCTATTTGTCGCATTTAATATTGTTCCGGATTGTCAGACTTTAAGGAAACCAGGAAACTTGGTGGGTTAGATACAAATATTGAAATGTTATTTGCTTATGATGTTATTTTAACGGACTGCCGTCCTAGCAAGGGAAACATCGTACATTTTGGCAGTTTGCCATTTTTCTGATAAAAGGTCTGAAGACTGGTCGAACGTCACAGGTGCGATAGAACACCACTAACTACTCTCTCAACTGGGAAGCACAGCGTTGCCTCAATCTTTACGAATAGATGACTTCTTAGGCTTTCGTAAATTAGCTGTATGCGTATTGTTTATTGTTCCGTAATCCGCAGCTGCGAAAACAGCCTTAACATAAAGGCACTTCACTATTTTGAATACCTTGTCCTCATACAGGTGTAGAAACAGTCCAAACACTCATTTCTTTTTGATGTATGCAAAGGCATGCCCAGTTTGGGTGAGTGTGTCGAAGGCGGAGAGTGCCGGAACTACGCTCGGTTCCAGCGGTGACACCAGATCGGATAAGAATGGCCGGATTCGCAGAGTGAGCAAGGGCCGCTGCTATGTTGTAATCGGTGTTAATTAACTTTGGGCTTTCGTATCCATTTCTTCATTTCTTCTTTTACAAACAGTACGACTCTTTACTCCCGAAAGAATAATGCTTTATTTAAGTCCCAAACGGACAGATTCGCGATGTCCGGAACAGCTTCACCGAGAATGTAAAAAAAAAAAAAAACTGTCAGCCCTTCCACTGGGGTGGAGATGGAAGACCAGCGAAGCTTTACTATGGTGGGAATGGTATGTATTTCCTATTATGACTATTACGATGTGATGGTGTAATTGGTTATTTGAGCTATTAAAGAATGAGAAATATGTATGATCCGGTGATTTTCATTTATTTAGTGACCCCAGGGACCATGACCATCGGTCGCTACGGTACACCGCCATAGGGTGTACCACAAAGGTTAGCACGTTCTTCATAAACACGTCAACAAGGCCACGCGCGTTTGGTGCGAACGCGGGCAAAACTCCGCCGCCGTCGATAGCTGTTGTGCGCGTTGTTTGTGTGACCGCACACAACCGCTGTCAAAACGCTGGCTACGTGACCAACGGCTGAACGCCGTTGTCGACACTGTTAGGGGAGATGCGGGTGAGAGCCCAGAAAGAGCTGGCGGCAGAGGCAGGCAGGGCTGCGCGCATGCACCGCAGAGGGACAGCTGGCACGCACACGCAAAGTCTAGGGTGCCACGATGCCCTCCCCCCTTCCACTGGGAAGTCGCGTTCGCTCTCCGCCGTGCGTTCGCTCCCCGTGAAAGCGCGCGTCCCTCGCCCTCGGGCGATTTCACTCGCACATAAGTCGCGTTTGCTCTCCGCCGTGCGTGCGCTCCCCGTGAAAGCACGCTTCCCTCGCCCTCGCGCGCTTTCACTCGCACATACAGCATACGGCCAATGAGAGTTTTTTTCTATTGCTGGACGCGACGACCGAAAGGTGAGCCCTTAACAGCTTCGCTGTAAAAGTAAGCCTAGTTCTACCCAATGCGAAATCCTCTGAAACAGCGGAGCTGTGGTTTTCTTGTGTTCCTCTGATTTTTTGTGATTTTCTGTGATTACCTGTGGGTTTCTGTAATTGTGTGTAAGTGTGTGATTGTGTTTGTTTTCAAGTGGTTTTCATGTGATTATGGGTTATGTTTTGACATTTACTGCTTACCATTCCCTAACTTCCGGTCGAGGAAATCTCTTGCACCGTCGGTCAAAGGGACCTCTCGGCGCTTGCGTCTTTGTTACGCCTCTGTCTGGGACAAATGAGGGCTCCTTTTTCTCCAAGTACGCTTGATTTGCGTTTCTTTCTTGCGTAGCTCCGGATTAGCCTCCCGCCGCTGCCGTTTCGCTTGCGCTTTCCGCAGACGATTCTCGTTGGCGGCGGTCTTTCGGCGGTTACATCTGGCTAGCGCTTCGCTCTTTTGTAGCTCCGGATTAGCCTCCGGCCGCTGCCTTTTCGCTGCCGATTCCCGTGCTCGAAACGTAGAATTCGCCCTGCGACGGCGCTGCCGCTCTCGGGCGAGCTCCCGTAGCGGCTCGCGCCGAGCGCAATCAATGGCGCTCCCCCTCTCCGTCCCCCGGCGCCCTCGGATGGATGGATGTATGCTATGAGCGTCCCTTTTGAAACGGGGAGGTGGGTGGCGCCACCAAGCTCTTGTTATTATTTTACCTAATGACCTGCCTTTATTTTTGAGAAAACACACAAATACAAAGAATCTGCGTCGGGAGATATCAACGCGCGGCTTTTTGGCAGTCCAACCCATTGCAGAATCATTGCTCCAGATTACACCGCCCGGCTTCGATAAACGCTGCAAACTGGCTCAAACTTTGCGGCTATTATCAGGTGTTGCTGATTTCATCATAGCTGTCAGAATACTGCTTGCAGTTTACGTCCTGGGACAGAACTGTGCTGCCTTCTTGTTTCGCCTGTGGTGACAAGACGGGACCTGGTTTACTTTTGGAGCGTCATACTGTTTCTTCGCGTTCTTTTTTAGTGGCGAACCCTTCAGTGTTTTTGATTGGGGATTCATTGTGAAGAAGTTGTCTAGTGGGTGATCATCAGTTTCGCGTGTAAGCTTTTCTCGCTGCCTTTCTCGAGCCGCCGTTCTCGAGTTTCCACTCTCTCCTGTACAGGCACTGCTGCTCCTCGCGTTGCGTGCCCGGATCAAAGTTTAAAATACTCATTCGATAATTGCCCACTCATTATCGTGGTAGGTGAAAATGCGCGTTTCACCGCGTTTGTTGTGCTTTTGCCCTCTGCCATGACAGATGACGTGAATTTTGAAGTTATCACTGGTGTTCTCGACCTTGTGCTCTGCGAGGTGCCGGTAGACGCAATAGCCGCAATTTTATGGCTCTCAACTCCCAAAAAGTCGGCACTTGCTTATTCAGAATAGGCGTCCCGGAACTCGCGTTCTGTAGCGCTATCTTTGTCACAATAGTAAGCTTCAAGAATTTTTCATTTGGTTGGACCATTTGTAGTAGGAGCACGCTTGACATCTCATTTTCAGGACACACTTGCCGTGGCTACGTGTGGTAGGAAGTCCTCGGCCGGTGGTTTGTGTCACTGCTGTGTACGATGTTTGACTAAAGGCACTCGTTGGGGCCTGGTCTCCGCCACGTCGCCGACATAGCAGGAAACAGATTCCTGTCGTGACAAATAGTTGCACACTACTGAAAAAAGGGCCTCTGCGGGGTGTCGTCATGTGACTCTTTTTGCTTCAGCGTACACATGCTCGAAGTACGGCACAATATTAGAGCGTTACGCGGCATTTTTGAAGGACGAAGATCCGACTTTCTGATATCTACCGTATTTTCGCGCATATAACCCGCCCTTTCATATAACCCGCGCCCCTAACTTTGAACTCCACGAAAAAGAAAAAAAAAATAACCTCGCGTATAACCCTCGCGCTTATCCGAAAAAATGAGGACTAGGAAGTTACAACTATGCGCAGCCATCATTTCGTTTTCGAATCAAATTTATTTCAAAACGACCGCCGCAACGTTGTCAGCGCTGTCGTCTGATTCACTGCTGCCACACGAGGCTTCGTCGCCGCTCTCGAAGGCGTAATCGTGTTCGGAACCATCTCGCAATAACTCTGTTGCCGATTTCTTCAGCAGCAGCTATGATCTTCAGTTTCTGTTTCACAGTGAAAGACTGCCGCCGAGACACATTCATGATGCCTAAGGCTGGCCAACTGTGCAAACTGGGCGTACAAGTAACGGCACCTGACTCATGCGAAAAGCGAGCGAAAAGCACAGAACACCCATACCGAAAAGCATTTTTCTTCTTCCATGCCGAAAAGCGTCTAACCATGCATACTATGAATGTGGATCAGGCAATAACCTGTGTTGGCCTCTTATTGGCTTAACACACGTCGGTGTAGATAGGCATGCGGACAGTGCGGACTCTGCACAGCAGGCCGCGCGTTGCCGTGAAGCCGACCCCCACCCCCTCCCTTCGCGAATATTCGCAGATAACCCGCACCCCCACTTTTTACGCACTTTTTTAATTTTTGGTTCGGGTTATACGCGAGAAAATACGGTATGTTGACTACCCGCATGCGAGTGTACCACGCATTGAGCTTCTTGTGCTAAATATAACAGCTGCTACGTATCTCCCTCTACGGCTGCATCGGTGCGACAGCGGCGTTGTCTTGGGTGGCGGTAGTCTGAAGACGCTGACATAACCGATGGTGGACCCACCAATTCGACTTCTAGTCTCTGTTGCTGGATATAGGGTTTCTCGTTGACCATGGGTTTTGTGGCTTCCACAGTGGCAAGCATTGCCACCACCAACTTGACTGATTAACTGAATGAGTGAGCGATTAATTCATTGATTTATCTACTTTTCAAGTCTGGTACGTGGACGCTTCAAGTGGAGAACTCAAGCAAGGAACAAGCCGTGGTCAACATTCTGGTCACGTCCCAAGCCAGAGACCTCAAGACGCCGATAGTGGCTTCGTGCAAAATGTCAGAGGAGGTAGATGACATGGTCCTTGACACAAGGCTTACTGCGGTGGTGATCAACACGCAGGGGCTTAGGTGCCCTGTCCGACTGCATGACGACGGCAATGGTAAGAGAACCTTGGGAATTGCTTCTTACAGACAAGCTTGACACATATTGTCGCGCATTGCAGGTATGGCTATGCTTTTTGATATGTGGTTTAATACAGCTATATAAGAAAAATTATGCCATTAAAATGCAACCACACACGTCAATATGACAGGACGAGTCATATGTTGGTGCCTTTCGCACACCAGTAATGCTCTGAAATTGCTATCTATAATCTGTGAAAATAGAGTACTGGGAACTTTTATTCTGCTAAATGACTTGCTAAATTACTGATTTTGCTAATTGATTTCGTAGTGCACAGTCGCGCATTTAAACTAATGTCTCGCAGTTGCGCATAAATATTTTTATTTGGTCGTTTTACCAGTGTGATATTATTGTATCATCTAACTAATCTAAAAATAGTCGGCTTTGTTTGTATTGCCATTTTTATGTGCTTATAGTCTCACTCGAGCTTGCAATATATTTTCTTTGTACTATGCTTTATTATCTGATTATTATTCGTGTATTTTTCTTCTTTTCAGTTTTGTTATGTGTATCTCATAGCCCTTTCCCTACGTTACCAGTGTCCACTTGGCAATGGTCGGCAAATAGCAGCGCGTAGAAAACGAGGGACGAGCGTAAAGAGACATAACGAGCGCTGACTCCCAACTGGTCTTTATTTCATAGAAGGCGCACATTTATAGTAGCGACACATCAAAAAAAAAAAATCTTTATACTTTGTGCAAAACCCGTTTTTCTTTTTCGAGAAGAAAGAATGGGTGTTCACATATTCCTCACCAAGTTTGTGAATCAGATCTGCTTCAATAATTGCTCGCGTCGTCTGATCTATCGTCGTTTTGACGACAAAGTTCTTTTTTTTTTTTGAACATCGGAGCACACCCGTCAGAAGGTTCACGTTTCGAAAAGTAACACAGTTACCCATTCATTGTTCTTTTTGGCTAAGACCTCAGGAGATTGGTACCAGCTTCCTGGGTCTATAACGAGCACCAGCGACCCCACACACTTTAAAAATGCCTTGCTAACTAGTTGATTAGCTGGTCTTTAAGTTTTGTATTTCTGCGTGTTGTGTTATATATTTATTGTATAATTATTGTATTCACGTGCTTACTTGCTTATGTATAGGGCTTGGTGTTTTCGGTGTTTATTTTTCTTGAAAATCGGCGGGTGTTTATCGGACTTTATATTTCCAGCAGAAATTCGGCGTTTATCGGAGTTTATTTCCCGTAAATCCCCAATTCTCCGAAATTGGGAGTTTTGCATTATTCTCAAAACCCGAAAATCTTACATTAATTCATATCTGAATACTAAAATATCAAAACACACGAAGCACATTTTATTTTTCCTAGAACGTTTGAATAGACCAAAACATACACGCACAAGCGAAATACTTGAACACAGAACACATTTAATTTTGCGTATAACAACCTTAGCTTAAAGCTTATTGTAAAACACGCAAGCATGCTTTGCGAGATTGCTGTCAGTGATGAAGCGCGCTCCTTTCTATTGACGGCTCTCAGCTTTGAAAACGCCCTTTCAACGTTAGCGCTAGAAACAGGAAGCGCCAGAAGACGCAGCGGGCAGCGAGAAAGCACTGGCCACTCCACATTGTGAAGTCTCCAAAACGACAGGGGTTCAACAATGTTACGTATTTCATAGCACTGTAAGTTCACAAAATCACTCAGGAGCTGGCTCAAGTCGTCAGTTTCAAGAAGCACTAATTGAAAAATGGGCGCATAGGTTTCGAACGCGCAGGGAACCTTATGCTTCACATTTGGCTTCTCAATTTAAACACAGTACCAAAACGATTCTTTGGTGTACTGAAGTTGATCGCACAGGTTACTCTCAGATGTCTTTCTCCACTTTTCGGCGACAACAGCGTATGATCCGTTAAAGTCGGCGACAACCGTTAAGCGTTGATTCTTGTCAAGGAGGTCCAACATACTTGTGACATCTGATGCGAAGACCTCGGCTGGATCCCGCCATTGACTGATGAGTGCGTGCAAACGAACCCCCAGTATGGGATAAACTTGGTGTACCAGGGTACTCTCTGCCTCAAGTTCCTTAATAATTGATATCACGGCACACGCATTGGTCTTCAGAAACCTCATCTTAACGAGCAAGTCGTGCACAGCTTCAGGCGATGAAACAAGACTCCTGAGCTTCTCACACTTCGTCTCCTTGGCTTCGTCGCTTCTCATGAAAGACAAAATGGTGCGCCAGTAGTCCAAAATAGCTTCTAGAGCTTCATAAAAAGACAACCACCTCGACGGACATACGGTTTTCAGCGACTTGATGGTCATACCCATGGCCAAGCACACAAGACCAAACTTACGGCGCAGCTCCCGCGACGATTTCAACATGGCAGGAAAGTGCACAACAAAATCGTGAACTACGTTGAACGAGCTCGTCCTGATTCCATCTTCCAGAGCGTTGTCCAGTAGGTGGCACGGATCTTTGAAGTGAAGCGCCTTGAATACGGGGTTGGAGAGTGGCAAGTCCTCGTGAAGCTTCTGCATGTAAGAAGCCGAGTCGGAGCACAATACAGCTACGTCGCCTAAGGTCTTTCCAACCTTCTGAAGGGCAGTTTGTATCAACACGCCAATTGATACTGCGTTACACTGCTGCACTGTTCGCAAGTCGATCAAGAGGGTTCTACGTAGCTCGTCATCGTAGAATGTTGCAAGTACCGCCACGGCCGGACGTCCATGACGTTCCGGTGACTCATCGATGGTGACGGAAATGGGCTCGTCTTTCATCAAAGAGCTTATCGTCGCAAGGTATTTGTCACTGACCTCATGTAGGTATTTCCGATATAGCTGGTCACTACCTGGCATCGTGCGTGCCACCGGACACTTGCTTCGGAAAAGGCTGCCAAGAGGTCCATCAGCCAGGTGCAGTGGAATCCCAGCATTACAGAGTGCACGGCAAAACTGATGTGAGATGTCATTCGCATCTTCTCTCTTTGAGCGGGCCCGAATGATGCATTCTTCAAGAGAACTTTGCTGTGGCGAGTTGCCTGAGAGATAGGAATAACAAGACGATGTGAACAAATCGGGCTCCAACCATGCAAGCGTGTTTAGACCCTGGCATAGAAGTAAGCGTGCACGATGAAACCTCGTGAAACTGTACGAAGCATGCTGCATTCACTCTCACGCAGCCGTTAATTCAAAGCACCAACACTTCAGCTAGATCTCGCCTGTGTCTGCGTGGCGCTTCTTCATATGGACGTGGCGCTGTGATTGTAAATGCTGCGCAGTTCTCACGGTGCCCTTGCCGTTGGCAATGCTAACTGTCACACGACAAAGCTTGCAAACAATGACTCCTTCAGAGGACGTCGACACTTCGAAATCGCTATACTCTTTTACGTAGCCGCCGCAAAGCTTTCGCTTTCTTCCCATTTTGCTCGCGCGAAATTTCTCTTGACGGGTCACAGAAGTGCGTCATGTGAGCATGCGAAGGTTTCCGTGAGCGAACTTTCCACGCTTGACCCTCACTGTCGTGGCTGTTTGAAACTGTTGTCTCTCGCGCGCGCCTGCGAGCAGACCAATCACACACACCCAATACTGCAATCCACTCCAATGAAATCTCTTGAGGGGGGCAGCGGCGGCAGCGGGCGGCGAAGCCCGGGGCCCGTATATTCGATGTTGTCTAGGCGACCTAGCGCCGCTGTCGCCTGGCGCGCCTTCGCGCGCTTTTGGTGCGCCTACATTCGTTGACCTGTTGACGTCTCTCGCTTCGCGCGCGACAATGCCGTTATTAAATGTGCGATGGGTGCGGTCACCGAGATACTGGCGACGCGCGGTAAACATTAAATCGCTCAAACCCGAAGTTGTACAAACGAGCGCTTAGAACTTGCCCTTTCGATAAAGAACGGAACCAGATCATATTGTCCCTTGAAATCGGAGTTTATCGAATAAATCCGAATTGTCAAAAAGTTTAGCGGCGAATGTTTATCGTATTTTTTCGGTAAAACTGAAAACGCGGAGCCGTAATCGTACGGTACACAGAAGTGTCGGGCTTCGCGCGGAAAGTTCAATGCAGGCTCGCTTTGATTTTGATGCGACAACAAATGAGGTGCGCAGGCATTTTTTAAAGATTAACTATGGCGGTGCGTGGTTGTACGCACGGTAAATTATCTTGTTCAACAAGAACCGCCGGAGTGGGTGAATATGACACAAAATAAACACATATGTCGATAGCACATTTTCTACTCGCCAGCGCCTTGCCAGAATAAAATGATGAGTCTTGACATGCAGGTGCTGCTTCGATCGTTATCCCAGTTTCTACACAACGCCACTGCTGGTCGCGTTTGCATCAAGCAAGTTGTTATACGGTTTCCGAAGACGTGACCGCAAAGAAACCAATCCGAGAGTGCGCCAAAATGCTGCTTCTCAAAAAGTGATGTCCATGTGGAAATTCCAGCCGCAGATGACGAAGAAGAGCTCCTCCCAACAAAGTTCCGGAGGTAGTGCGGACAACGTGGAGACTTCATAAAAGTTCCGACCCGAGTACTTGAAGAGCTGAACTCAAGACCGGGAAATTTGGACGAAGCAGGTGCTAATTTATTATTTACGTCATAGAGATATGTAAAAGAATAAGTAAGACTATTAGGTGGTCTTTCATTATACTGAAAAAAGAAATGTCCGTGACAATAACGAGTACGACGACAACACATCGTTTGGGAGAAGTTCGCCGTATAATACGCCGGGGGGGGGGGGGGGGGTGATTCAACACCTACGCATTCTCCTAGAGCCCTACCGCTATAGACTTTATCATCCACGTAGATGTGCCAAATTTCCCCTCAGTTATACAACATGGCTAGGCGTACTGAGAGATACGCGACGTGATTAGCCGTTTTTTCTTAGTGTCACGAGCATCGAGTGACACTCTTGTTTCTTGGGCAGCACTTCCGGTATACCTCCTGAGACGACCAGGAGGTATACCGGAAGGTATGTACAGTACAAAATTCATGGGTTTCATAACATATATATAAGAGCATAGGTTTAGTTACAAGTTGAGTTACTTAAGTGTCTGGAATAATTAGATTGTTTTAGAAATCACTCATTACCGCTCACCGAAGCACAGAACAGCGACGCCGAGGTGCGAGGGCCACTAAGAGCCACCTAAGTCGAATATTAGGGTCGCATATGGTTTCTTCCTTTGGTCACCTTGCACGTCGATATCCTTGCATCATATACATATCCTTGCATGGTCACCTTGCACGGCGATATCCTTGTACCATATAGATATCCTTGCATGGTCACCTTGCACGGTGATAAGGTGTCCAAACTATCATCCACCAAGATTTCAAAATATGCAAAAGCCACGTATCTGGACAGAACCAAGGTAATGTTGTTTGCCGTCTCTCGGAGACACTCAGATTATTTTTTGCATTGTGTCTGATTACATAATTAGCCTTAGTTATTCATCATCTCAAATATTAGACAAAAAGTGTCAATGAGAGAATGTAGGGCAAAATGAAAAACTCCCGGTGCAGCACAGAAACTATAAATAGAACAGACGTTCACCAGCACATTCCATATAGCGAACACGGCGCCACGCCGAAGACCTCAAAGTGCACTTCTTTGTGCACTCTGAGGTATTCTGTTACTTGGAGGTGGAGAAGAGAATGTGCGGTCAGTTTAGCAGTGTCAGTGTGTCGTGCGTGCAATGAGTTGAGCTCCGTCCAGCTGTTCGTCTAGCCGGAGTGCTACCTCGAACGTCAACTTCCTTCTTTCCAAGTTAGGTGGCGTCGTCGTGTCGTATGACTGCCTATTCGTGAATTCATTTTCCGAACGCCATGGCCGCTGCAAGTGTAAAGAAAAGAATCAACTTGAACTGTGCAATCAAGTTGAACGTGTTCCAGCAATTTCTTTGCGGGTAAATAAACTGCGCTTTTTTTCGCGTTACGTGCATTAACTTAGTGGCCCTCGTACGCACCAATCCATAAGCGCCGTTTGCCTCAGGGCCTACCATTGGATATATTGAATTACCTGTATACCGAATTTTCTTTGTGTGCTCTCCTTCAGATCCGATATATCCGGTTTAGACTGTATTTAAGGTTTTTGTGCAAGTCATGTCCACCTCTTCGTGTAGACCAGCTCATGCACCATAATTGTTCTATCTGCCACAGCCAACCTTGAAAATTTTTTGGAAGTGTTCGCTGAAACACTGGGTATGTTTGTGTATGGGGGAGGGGGAGAAACAGAGAGAGAAACATAACTTTATTTGCTAAATGTATTCGGTCGGTGGACCGGGCTTTTTGAAGGGCTACAGTAAATTCTCGCGACGCTGTCCCTAGCTATGAGTTACAAGATACAAGAAAAAAAAAAAGGAAATACAGAAAGAAGAGCGAAAAAGTGTTATGGAGCAGGCGGCCAAAGAAATTACTCGTTGGTTACAGGGCCATTGAGAGCGCGTTCGCCGAGTCGCGCCCCTCGTTTTCGGCAGCGCTTCGGGCCATCACACGTTTACCAAGACGCGAGTCGTGTGGTCGAAAAAGGTGTCGCGTAAAAAAAGGAATGGGGTACGTGTGCCCCCTACTGCATGTCAGACAAACACACAGTCAATTTTACGGTGTTCTTAGTAAACAAATGTGTTGCACTTGGAGAAAACAGCGTAAATAACTTTTGTAAACAGTATGTATGAAAACAAACATATTTATACGATACTTTTTTATTAGAATAGTTGACAGTCTGCGCATGTCTTGTGCGTTTCTTATTTGTCCTCATTTTATGTGAGCGCTGCACGAACCATGAGGTGAATGCATACCAACTAGTTCCGTTTTCAGTTCTAATGCAGTTTGCGAATGCAATGTATTGCGGGTGCCAGCTGTATCATCTGTATTTCCAATTACAGCTGCTGTACTTCAGGTCAGAGGCAGCAGTACTGACAACGAGTAATGACAACACAAACACCAACACCTCCTGAGAGCGATGCAATTGCTGTGAGCACGCGTTATGAGCAAAATATTTTCACGGCCCCAAACAACAGGGAAAATGCGTCCATACGCATGCCTCTCGGCTGCCATTGCATACGGCCGCCTAATAGCATAATTTGCGCGGCTAGTCGCAAAACAAATTATGGCGGAAATTCTTTGCAATGCCGGCCCAGTGCAACGTCACGCAACGTCAAATTTACGCTTACGAGGTGGCCCTTCTTGTGACTCTCCTCACGGTATATTGCTTCAGCCAATCAACAAGCCGACCTGGCGGCTACCTTGGACCGCCACCACATGTTCGCGCAATTGCAGATATATTTTACGGGCTTCTGCGCGCTACCACCCACTTTTCTTTTTGAAGCGCTAAAGTAACAATATAGCTGTCAAGGATATGAAAAAGGTATAAGTCGATAAAACTTGCAGCTCCACGTCAGATTTTGTCATTTTGATGAAAACGCTTAATTGCATTGTGCAAAACTGCGGTTTGCCGGCGGAAATAGTGAAATACGTGACCTCTCGAAAACCAATCAGAGAATCAACATGACGGTTGATGGTGGCCGTGCAGCCGCCATGCTTATCGATAATAAAGCCCCCACTGTCGTAAACACGTCAAGCGTCGACTATGCCTGTCTTTAGTATTTCTTGGACTTCGATGGCATCACAATAGAAACTCCATCGTAAGCACGTCGCACACAGTCGAGAGCTATTGGCACGTCACTGTAGCAGTTTAGAAGGCACTGGCCACGGTGGACGACGATGACGAGGCGGCAAGGGCGGCTCAAACAGGTCGGAAGCTTCGGGCGAAAAGCGATGCAGAATGACCTGTCACCGACATCAGCAAGGGAGCTTATTGGAGCCGCGATTGAAGCGCGACTATGTTTGGAGGGAACAAACGCTGCGAAAGAAAAAAAAAACGCTTTTTTTAATGCAACACAGTTAGATTCATTCAAAGAAAATAAAATTCCTAATCAATTTTATATACGCCTGGCGAGAAAAGATTAACCCTAATTTACTTGATCATTATAAATAAATACCTTTTATTGCGATAGCAATTATATGGACACTCAAAAGCAGATTTCTGCCGTCGGCGTCGCCGTCGCCGTCGCCGTGAGGTTCCGTATGACGTCAAATACAGCGTTCGGCCGCGCGATGATGATGATAAGTGGTTCTTGAGGGAAAGGGAAAGGTTGGCGCTATCTTCTGCAGCCCTTGAGGGAGCACGGCTCAGCGCCATTCGGCCGCGCGCCGAACGCTGTATGTGCGAGTGAAAGGGCGCGAGGGGCGCGTCTTTCACGGGGAGTGAACGCACGGCGGAGAACAAACGCGCGTTCTGCGCCGTGCTCGCTTAAGGGCTGCAGAAGTAGGCGTCTCTGTTCTCCTTCACAATCACCATGTATGTAGAGCAAACGCGCCTTCTTCCGACGAGCGAGAGGCAGGGGGGGGGGGGGGGGGGGGAGGGAAGGGAGGCGACGTTTAGCTGCGGCACGCAGTGCCTATTTATATCAGAGGCTCCGGCAACAGTCACCAACGCCGCACGCATTTTGAACGAACGCGGGCAAAACGCCGACGGCGTCGACAACAGTTCTGCGTGTTGCCGATGCTGCTGCATGTCCAAGTTTATACAGCTGATAAAGCTAATATCATTACTCCGTATAGCTCTCTACAAGTTTGCTATCGCAATTGATGCTTCGCCTTTCAGGTGAAACTGCGACAACTTATTTTTCTGCACCCACCGTAAGAGCCCCCACCGAAAGCGGCGGGCGTTGACGCCGCTGTCACTTGCAATGCTATGCAGCTCTTGAAGTGGGCAGAAAGGGGCACACGTAAAGTTCACCTGTTAGATTACGGCCCCCTCGCATGTTGTGTTGCTTTGCTTGTCGACGTTTGTCTGAATTTGCTGACGCGTGTAGTTTCATTGTTTCCTAACCTGTTCAGTCAAAAGTAGTCAGTTGCGACCGCCAGATAATTGTTCACTTTGGTTGTTTTCGTGGGACAGCGCTGGCCGACGGGCTTGGCGTCCGACGAAAGACCGAGCACACTACGCCCAAAGCGTTTGTCGGCCTCGAAACAAAGTATGTCCTGCGCAAGGGTGCGGTGTCGACACCCGTATGGCTGAACTTTTCCTGCGTCGGTTTCCGCGCTGAAAGCTGGAAACGCCCCTCACGTCGAATGGCGGGGCATTTGAATATACAGCTCTAATGGCAGGCCTCCGAAAACAAATTTCGCGCCTTGAGGTAAAAATGACGTCACTTCTATTTTTAATAGATAAGACGTCAAATCATTTTTTCTTCCGCCTGCAGTGTTCCCTCCTCATACAGATGGTGCTATAGGCACCATGAACCGCCATGTTTTGAACGTATGGGCTTGTATGGAAGCTTCGCAACCAGGTGTAATTACCTTGGAGGCGGTGCCATTAAGCCCGCGCCACTTTCGAAAAGCAACGCATCACAGCTGTGAGTTGGGATGGTCGTCCTGAATCTGGGCAGCAGTGTATCGAACCCATCCAAACTAACATATCGAACTAAGCGTAATAGGTTCCCAAACCTGCGGTAATGCTGGCCTCTGTCCGAGGAACCTGCGTTGAGCAGAAATTGCGCGGCGATGATCTTCCGCTCACTGTAGAAGAATCGACATTTGGGCGAGTCGGTACTGCTTCAACATCTTAAATGGGCAGCGTACGAACGACTAGGAGAAAAACCAGGTCGTAGTCGTGCTTGCGCTGCCCATTCAAGATGGTTGCCGTTCATGTTGTGTAATTGTTTCGGGAGAGCCCGGGAAACGACATGTGTCTGCTTCCCGGTTCATTTTTTCGCCTTTGTGAGCTATGCAAGGAACCGGTTAATTCCGTTTTATAATGTCACAACACGACCCCTTAAATACATCATCTATACCTTCGCTTCATTTCACTCTTTGCGGGAACATTCGTTTACGGCTGTCTATTGCGGTTCGGAACCGACTCCAGTCTTGTTGAGGACGCGGCCCAAGACCAGGAGTTACTCGTAGGCAAAGCGACACTTTTCCAAATTCACGATGAGCCCCGATGACTTGATCACCTCCAGTAGTGCCGCTTAAAGTGATAGTCGAAGTTTGATGCGAGGCCGACGACGTCATCCAGGTAGACTATACAGGTCTGGCATTTCAAGACAGATGTCCGTGCCTATTACACGCTAGAAAATTGCTGGTGCCGGGCGCTCTCTTCGCTCTCGCCGTCTTTCATTGCCCTCTGCGCTCCGCATTCGCTTTCATGTTTCACTGTGCTCGTTCGCTCGATTACGAGGCGTTGTCTTGCTATTTTCACTCCAAGCTAACGCACTTCTAATTAGTCATGCCCCGCCCATCTTTCTATACTATCCTACTTACAAAGAACTATCAACTCACTTATCGCCTACAATCGAGCACTGGGCTACATACGCTCAGCATTGGAGTGGTGAAACCCCAAGGCACTACTTCAGCCATCTAATAATACTTGTTTTCTGCGGCTCGGAACACAGTATCCTGTTATGTAGACGCAGACTGTAATACTACGTGCATTTATTTGCATTGTTAAACTAATGAAAGTAATATATTCAGCGTGACAACCACTGCCTTCCATATCAAAGGCGGCACACAAGAATGTCATACCAACGCCACTGGCGGCTGCTACTATGCAACATACCTTGTGTGCTAGGCACGTTCGGCCACAGCATTAGTCCACTCTACTGCTCATTAGTCCCCTCAAAGTCCCCTCAAAGCTTTAGGTTCACTGTAGCCACTACCGACAAAAAGTCTCAAATTTTTTGTTGTATGCTAAGGTTTTGGTCTTCATCAAAACTTTATTGGATGCAAAATTAAAACAAGCACCTACTTTAATATAATCAGCTACCTTTTAACGTATTAAAAAGAACGGGAAGGGTTGGGGCTAAAAATTCGCCGCGAGCGCGCCATTGGCAATGGACGGCGGATAGACAGATTATGCCAAAAGAGGAGAGAGTCTTTTCACTCCCCTAAAAAAGACGTGGCAAGCGGCGGCTTCCAGTGACTGCGATGTTGCAATATTGCGGTGATAACATTAGGCGGCGCAAGAACATTGCATAGCGCAATATTCTGTGTTTGACACGAGGAAGCGGCGTCTCCCGGCTGCGCTTGTGTTGGCATACGTGGCTTTATGTCTAAATTTTATTCTCTGCTCTTTTCGCGCGTTTCACACTATCTTTGAGATCTTAATGCCATCCAGCAAACTCAGGTTATAGCAATCAGGCGAGCAAGACACCCAGGGGATCTTGCATAGCACCACAGGAAGGCGTTATGATCCTTTTCATCTTGCGGTGGTGGGTTAACAGGTGCGCGGAAGAGGCAGTGGACATCTGAGTGTTTCCATGCCGACTTGTACATCATGGTGATCCAAAAATCAAATTGACCAACGATTCCGGTAGTCCCTAATGCAAGATTTAAGCGTAGCTCTATATACGTTCTTCCATTTTGCGATGTATTGGCTGGCGCAGACAATCTCTCTCGTTCGGCACGTTCCAAACGAACCGAAGTACGGCGCGACTGACTCGCTAATCGGGACATCGCGGGAGGCAGCGCGTGGTTGACGCGTGGAAGCGATTCACAGCAGCCGCGGAAGAGAGACCTCCGCCGGTGGACAGACGACGCGTAGAGTACCTTGATGCGCGCGCCCCCGCAAGCGCAGCGGAGGTGAGCGAGCCCATCTAGGCACCCGAGCACCCGAACGACGCCCGCTACTCTGGCGTCAGCTCTGAACCATCGACGCCATAGTCCGTCGTGCGCGGCAATACTCTCTCCTTATGCTTGCCAGTCTAATAGCTTAAACACGTCTGATAAGCACGCAGTAAATTACATTGAATATATTTCGTGCCCTTGCCTGCTTTCTTTTTTTTTGTCAGGCTTTCGTCCAGTTCTCTTGTAGAAAACTTAGCTAGCTTTACAATCTTTCGAGGCATTTGTTAGAATATTCACGTGTGGTTCCTGTGATGCTTGATTACACAATGCTCCGACGACAGCCTGTATCGCTACTGAATTGAGTGAGTTTTCGAGATCAGTGAGAGCAATATAAAGAGGTTGCTTGTACTCCGCTGATTTCTGCATTTCTTGATTGATGTCACGTATGTCAATCAGTCTAAAGTAGCCCATCTTGAAGCCAGCCTGCTCGTTTGCTTGATAAAAGTCAGGTGTTGCCCAGAGTTTACTGAACATTCCATTCGGGATTATATTATAGAACAGTGCGAACAAACTGTTGTGAGTATAATTCTCCTATTCTCTGAAGTTTCCTTTGTTATAGATCATGCAGTACAGTGTTGGCATTCTTCCAACTCTCTGGTACACCTGATGTCGCAACGCATAGAGGGTCGCAAGCTACACATGTGTAATCAACCCTCCATCTTTAAAGAAATCAACATTTATTCCATTTTCCCCTGCTTCGTTTTACTGGGGCAAGCCTACCACAGCTCTTCTAACCTTATTTCTATTAACGCGACCCTAAACCACTCTTAGCGGAAGAACAACCATTCATCCATCCCATTTTAGCCATTAAAAGAAGGCGTTCGCAGCGATAGCAAGGCCCAGCTTGTATGCCTTGCTAGTCCACTCATATACTTCGGACATTGTCTTACTTAACACTACATGGAGATGGCATGGTTGGTGTGACGCAGCAAAAGAAACAGGTGCATCGGGACCGAAATAGCGCCCTGGAAACCACCAGCCGTTTTGTAATGCTGGCGCAACAAGGAGCACTGCTACCGTATATTCAGGGGTCGCACTTCGATGCTGCTCGAGATGAGACCGGCGAAAAACTGGTCGGAGATTGCTAGCGTCCATTTAAAGTATTCAAAAGCTTTAGCTTCACGTTTATGGTCTGTTCCACTAATGCCAGCTTAAGCACCCTGCCAGGCATTCAGCAACGTTACTTTGCCTGGCGAGAATGGTCATACGAACAGGGGAATACCGAACGCTCCCTGGGCTTCACTTCAAAGGCAACAAAGTGGAGTGTATTTTTGCGTCAACTTGCTTTACAGCCCATGAACTACCGTATAGAGCTTCCGCAATAAATTGTCACCAGTGTCCTCCCATGGCAATAATGGATAGAACAGGTATCTGTCAAATCTTCCTTTCAGTAAGGGTTCCTTCGAAGAGAACAATACATTAGATAAAAAGGGGCTTACGACTTTCCAGTAGGAGATACGGGTGGCCGCTACGTCTACACGTATAAAACGTGCTTGAATGCGAGAACACTCGCCGCATGATTTCCTTGGTTCCGAATCTCGTTGGGTGCCCAAGGAGACTCTGGCAACCTCTGAGGGATGTCAAGTTACAGCCTCGATGGCGTGGATAATAGTGCTTGCGGTTAACATACGCCGCACGCGAAAGGACTGCTTCCCGCATCTTCGTTAACCTGACGTTTGCCACACGTCCGATCCTCATGTGGTACGACGATTCTCACAATCCTTAGCTTCAAGCGTTCTTTTGAAGTCATTTCGTTCTCTCGGAATTCCCGAGCATTTATACCATTCTACACACAGCAATGCAATTAGCTTTTAGATATTGCTTCATCATTGATAATTGTTGCGTTTATAAAGCAATGTTTTATAGGAAATGATTCTGTTGCAAAGTCAAAAAGCCGACTAATGCCAGGAGGACGAAGTTTAGGCAAAATCATGCACTACCCACAACACCCATGCTAAGCTACCGTGCCTGCCGCACCCTTAAATAGTAGTGCCTCATATCCTTCTCGCAATAATATTAGGACTGCACGTCGCTCACGTCTCTGGAGGCTTTCAGTATAACACGCTTATAAAATAATCCACCAGCAGTCATGCTCTATTCGGTTGACGTTCAGTTGCTGGAAAGGCGGTGGTTCGTGCGTCTACAAGACATTACGGTGGCAGCGACGCTTGCGTTCGCATTATGAATACGCCTAGAGCTTCTGCATAATTTCGCTCGCAGCAGAAAACTGACAATAAAATGTGCAATATAAGTGCCTACAGGTGAGGAACCGGAATTTTCCTGTAGCTCTACCCGAGCCAGATAAGCAACCACAGACGACGTCGGATAACCGTGATGTTTCTATTCCTGTAACTCTGTGATTTTCGTTTGATTTTCCAGCAGCTCTTGCTCCTAATTTTGCAGCTCCGGATATTATGCAAGACGCGGCACCTACAGTGGGTACTTCACCCAATTCACGGGCAAAGGAAGGTATTCCGTCATGGCTTACGTTTACGGAGACAACAAGATCAGACATGCCCACCGAAGGCCGGGTTTCCAACAAGGCCCCCAACTTACTGTCGGAACGGAGAACGACACAGAGGGTGAGTTGATGAACCGTGCCTTTACATCAAATATACATGGCTGTGTCGCATTGCTTTTAAGGTGGTTATATAGAACTGATGTAGGGGTCCTGATGCTTTACATAGTTCAATGGATTCCTTGTAGAGTGCGGAGTCTTACGCAAATAAACTTCAGCAATTGGTGCGTGCAAAAAAAAATCTCGTTTAGCATCGCAATTCAAAAAAGAAAGAATACTATGTATGGCGCAAAAAACTCGCTCCGTTATTATCTTCGCCGCTGATCCTTGAGATATAAGGCAGCTGATTAGCAAATTGGCCATGTTTCTGTCTACGACTTCTTACGACTGTTATTCTGGTAGTTCTTGAACTCTACTGCGTTTTGCAGAATGATCTTTTATGTACAGGCCCAGACGGCGTGCACTCACGTCTGACCAGAGATTCAGTTTTTTTTCTGTTTCTTTTTCATGTTGTTGCATAAATTGCAAATATTGCAAATGCATAGCAGATTTAAGATGATTAGACCGACGGTGGTTAACAAGTTATAAAGAGAAAACATTTCGATGCATTATAAGATCTGTCAGACGCCGAACAGAACTTCGCAGGTAAGCTAATTACGCAATGTATTAGCTCAATGGGGCCCTGAAACACTTTCCTAACTAATCATAGATTGGCGTCAGTATTACAAGACGTCACCTCACAAATATCCTGCAAGAAAACATTTCCTCTCAGAAAAAAAGACAAACATGACTTACACAGGTTCGTCGAAGCAGTGCGGTGGGAGTTCTTTCTTCGAGAGTGCATTCAAAGAGACTTAAGCGGTCGATTTCTCGATGTTTTGAGGTACCCCATCTAAAAGAAAAGCACGTTGCAGCAACACATAAGCGCATTCTTACGAAATGCGCATCAGCAAGCTTCTATATTAGAGTATCTTTGAACACAAGAAGTTATCGGGATTGCGACATGTTTTTTGTGGAAATCACGCGATTGGCTAAGCTGTTTCAATTGTCGTGCGATATCTCATTTATTCTATTCCGCACAAAGAACTTAATTGTGAAGGGCTCCTAAAATCTTCACAAATGAAAAGTGTAGCGATAGATTTCTAAAATATAACCACTGTTTTTCTTGAAATTAACTTTCATCTCTCTACAAGAGTTTTATCTTAGTCCAAATCAAGTATCAGTTATAGAACGTGCCTTTGCTCGACGAAACGGCGGATGCGTTGGGTCGTGTGTTACGCCCATTTTGTGCAGCATTTTTGGCCAACATTTATGTTGGCCTTGTAACTGATTAAGATAGTGCAGTTGTATTTTACGCATATTCGGATATGTCTGCGATCTTTGGTTTGCTTTAGAACAACAAGAGTGATATTCCGTTATAGAATATGAGTAGTTCATGATTTATGTGTGCATTTAAAACCGATATTGAGGGGTCTAATTTTTTAGAATGATTTCCCAGATGATGAACGCTGGCAGATGTAGATATTCACCCCTTACTGATTTCATATGATATAATTCCCCAGGCGGTAAAGGGAGCCACTTCCTAAACGTGTGCGGTAAGGTACGTGCATGCAACTACTCTGAAAGAAATAAAAACACATAAACTGGCACATGTCGTAGATACAAGTTTAGTATTCATCAAAAGCTACGAGTTTATCACATCCACATCTGCGGAAGTAGACAGTTTCTTTTCAAAGTGAACAGCTTTCTTTGGCTCTATTGCCTGTTTTCGTGGTTGGGATTTGGCCGTCGGAGGTTTCCGGTCATCAAGGTGGAACAAAGCCACTGACGAAAATGCGCGTGCACTGGGTCCACAATGTGGGGCGCGTTCGTTCAATGCAGAAAGCCAACTGTCACAGCTTGATCATAAAGCGCACCATTCACTTATTGAGTGAATAGCTTTCTTTGAAGCATTTGGCTATTCGCTTAAGTTTCTGCAGAAAATGCTTTCAATATTTAAGACTATGCGATTTCGAGAATATATATGATGGAATATGCACTGCTGTGTTAATTACTTGAGAAAAGCCTTTGTTAGTATTTTTCTACAGTAAGACATAAAAAAGCGTCGTTCAACGTGGCTCACACTGGGCATGCGCGGCGCTTCCTTTCGCCTGCTTCATTTAATACTTTGATAGTGGTACCCAAATTAGGACTTATAAGTGGCGAAAGTTGTCTTAGCAATCAAGTAATTAGCTGTGGTATAGACCGTCATCAAGAAGGATTGTTAACACTGCGATATACCACGTCGGAATACCGCGGCTAGCAGCACTTCGCATTTCATAGAAAAACTTAGCCAAGCCTAGTAAAACCCGGGAGAAGCTAGGTCGATCACCAGCTCCGTTGTTTACTCCAGCCTTGCACCACTAGTGCAAGCTGCCCACATTTTACACTCGCTCCTGTTACGAAGACCACTCCATCAGGAGCATAATAAACGTCCGAGTTCACGTCAGGACACGTCAGAACAATCTTCACTGCACCACAGGTCTCTGCTTTTAATTCAGTCGTCTTCCCTAGGGGACTGAACTAGGCAATCTGATGAACGTAGCACCGCCAATAACAATCTTTGATTCGGTCGAAATGTCCCTCCCGTATTGACGCACAGTTCCGCTGGGTCTGCTCCCAATGTTGCACGCTCGCCACCCTTCTTGAAAAACTTGGAACCCACCTGGAAAACCGAGGTCGAAGCTGTTCCGACGGTGTTAGTCGACGTCGGTCCCTTTAATCAATGATTGGACTCTGCATGGCGGCTTGTTTGTCAGGATAAGGATTAGATAGAAGGACCTTCACGGTAATTACGCATCCACGGATGGCCGTGGTGGTTGTTGCCTTGACGCGAGCTCCTTCGTTAACGCTTCATAGTATATGACAGACCCGGTCACTGTTGGTGCGTGCACTGATGAATGGAGTCACTTGTGGGAAACGTCCGAGGAATTCGATTTTCCAGGTTGAGAGATAACACCTTATGCGGGGTGGTATCACTCGATGCCTCTCGAATTTTTGGTAGTGAGTCGGTGACCGAGTACGCCTATTTTTATACTGTTCGCTTGCTTTGGCCGATACGTGTTATTTTCCTGTTCCCGTGAGGATATATAGTATCAACGAGCCGCCGTTGAATGTCTCTCTCTCTCTCTCTCTCTCTATATATATATATATATATATATATATATATATATATAATCCGGTCGTCTACACCTAGCGCGAACCACACGATTGCCAACGTCTTCTTCCACACTGGCTGGCACAGAGCTGGTGCCGATGTGCTCCGGTACAATAAATATATATATATACTGTACCGGAGCACATCGGCACCAGCTCTGTATATATATATATATATATATATATATATATATATATATATATATAGTAGTAACTGGATTTTTCAATGGGCCAAGCGTATTTAGGAAAATCAGAAGCACAACTTCGCGGTTATCTTAGGTTTATTATTTTCCCAACAGTTTCGGTCGGTGGACCGACCTTTATTTTCCTGTATCCCTTGATAAAGGTCGGTCCACCGACCGAAACTGTTGGGAAAATAATAAACCTAAGATAACCGCGAAGTTGTGCTTCTGATTTTCCTATATATATATATATATATATATATATATATATATATATATATATATATATATATATATATATATATATATATTGTACCGGAGCACATCGGCAACAGCTCTGCGCCAGCCAGTGTGGAAGAAGACGTTGGCGATCGTGTGGTACGCGCCAGGTCGGTTTTCAACGAGCCAGCTTGTTTCAACCGTCAAGCTTCGTCAAGTCTACCTGCCGAATACTCTTGTTGCATTTGGTGAAGGTGCTCGGTCGTCCCTTTCAGCGTCCTGGAACTCCGCAGCCGTACGCTACCATCTGCATTCGCTATGACCGAGGACGCCGGCCCCTCGCAAGCTTATCCCGCTGCCACACCTGTCGTGTGCTCTGGGGTTCTTCGTCAGCGTCATGCTCGAGTCTTCAGTGGCACTGACGATCACGACGTGTAAGACTGGCTGGCAGAGTATGAACGTGCTAGCGCACACAACAAATGGGATGACCGGGAAAAGCTGGCTTCCGCCATCTTTTACCTTGCCGACGTGGCCAACCTGTGGTTCAAGAACCACGAAGCTGATTTTACCACCTGGTCAGCGTTCAAAGAGACCCTCGATTCGTTTTTCGGGCGGCCAGCGGTGCCAAGCTTCGCGCTGAACACAGCCTCCGCGGCCGATCTCATCAAATTAGTGAGACCTTCACAAGTTATATTGAGGATATCATCGGCCTCTGTAGGCGGGTGAATGCGTCCATGTCGGAACCTGACAGAATGAAACACATAATGAAAGGCATAGACGATGACGCCTTTCATATGCTCGTGGCAAAAACCCACAGAGCATGACTCAGGTTATTGAGCTTTGATGATGTGTAGTGTTTAATGGCGCAAAGGCCAGCTATGGCCAAAGAGCGCCATGACATATGGTAGTGAATTGTCTTGTTAATATGTATGAAGTGTTCAAATGCAGATGTACTACGGCTGTAAAGAGGCCTAAAAACGGGTTGCTCAAAACAATGACAATGACTCATGGTAAAAAAGGATAAAAGTTGACATCAGTGACAACCCGAATCTTTCCTGTACTCTCTTTATTTTCCTTTTACCTCCGACTTCATGGGCAGCAAGGGTTAACCTTGTGCATTATATCCAGCCTTGGGTATAGGTATTTGGTTATAGCGGGGATGCACCGTTGGCGTGCACAGAACTGAATCGTTTGTCCTGTGTCGTCCCCTAGTTGGGCTCCATGTTGGGTGGCGGCCATCCCTGACGAATATAGCTATCTTTTCATGGAATCCAATTTCCCTTCATTCCCTGATCGCTCCCTCAAGAAGGGGCGCACCGATGAAACCTTTAATTTCTTAATGCAGCCGAAAGAAACCTTCCCGAAGTACCATGTAATTCACAGTCAGCACGAAACCAAGACAGTTCGCACAATATCTCCTTTTGTTGTGTCAAAATCTGACAGAATCACTCGGCCCAGGCTATAATGTAACTAGAATGGGAAGCGGCGACCTTCTTCTTGAAGTTCGTGACAAGACCCAGTATCCCAAATTTACAAAACTCATTGCTTTTGGAGACATTCCTGTATCAGTGCGCCCACACAGATCATTGAACACTGTCCGCGGTGTCATCTCTGAAGATGACCTAATCGATCTCAGTGAGAGCGAGCTACTCGAGCGGTGGCAAGATCAGAATGTTGTGAAAGTACAAAGAATAACGATTAGGCGCGATGACAAGCAAATCCCGACGAAACACATAATCATTACCTTTGGAACAAGTAACCTACCAGACTCAATAGAAACTGGATACTGCAAACTCCGTGTCCGGCCATACATCCCGAATCCGCGCCGATGCTTCAAGTGCCAGCGGTTCGGGCACGGTTCGCAAAGTTGCCGAGGGTGCACCAGTTGTGCAAAATGCGCATCCAATGAGCATCTCTCTACAAGTGATCGTCTTCAAGTGTACGCGTAGTGCAATTAGACCTACCTAGTCTCCATTTTGGAGAAATTAGGCATAACCGTAGGTAACAGGCAGTGTAAGCGCGGCAAATTCTTTTGTTCAACGAAAACCGCCGGAGTGGGTGAATATGACATATGATATACACATACGCGGATAGTGCATTTCCTCCTCGCCAGCGTCTTGCTAGAATAAAAGGATGAGTCTTGACATGCAGGTGAGGCTTCGATCGTCGTCCCAGTTTCTACACAACGCCACTGCTGGTCGAGTTTGCATCAAGCCAGTCGTTATACGGTTTCCGAAGACGTTGCCGTAAAGGAACCAATCCGAGAGTGCGCCAAAATGCTGCTTCGCAAAAGAGTGACGTCCATGTGGAAATTCCAGCCGCAGATGACGAAGAAGAGCTCCTCCCAACAAAGCTCTGGAGAGAGTGCGGAAAACGTGGAGACTTCATAAAAGTTTCAACCCGAGTACTCGAAGAGCTGAAGTCAAGACCGAGAAACTAGGACGAAGCAGGTGCCCATTTATTATGTACATCATAGAGATATATAAAAGAGCAAGTAAGACTACTAAGTGGTCTTTTATAATACTGACAAAAGAAATGTCCGTGACAAGTACGAGTACAACGACAAGAAATTATTAGGGAGAATTTCGCCGTATAATACGCCAGGGGGGCGGGGGGATTCGAAACCTCCGCATTCGTCTAGAGCACTGCCGCCAGACTCTATCATCCAGGTAGATGTGCCAAATTTCACTTCAGTTAGAAAACATAGATATGGCGAACTCACTCATACGCGACGTCCATAGATGTTTTGTCTTAGTGTCACGAGCATCGAGTGACACTCTTGTTTCTTGGGCAGCACTTCCGGTATACCTCCCGAGACGACCGGGACCGAAATGAGCCAGCTCTGTGAGGTGCCTAAACGGTAGCACTTTGCTATTTGTCACGTTTAATATTGCTCCAGATTGTCAGACTTTAAGGAAACCAGGACACTTGGTGGGTTAGATACAAATATTCAAATGTTATTGGCTTATGATGTTATTTTAACGGACTGCCGTCCTAGCAAGGGAAACATCGTACATTTTGGCAGTTTGCCATTTTTCTGATAAGAAGGTCTGAAGACTGGTCGAACGTCACAGGTGCGTTAGAACACCCCTGACTACTCTCTCAACAGGGAAGTATAGCGTTGCCCCAATCTTTACGAATAGATGACTTCTTAGGCTTTCGTAAATTAGCTGTGTGCGGATTGTTTATTGTTCCGTAATCCGCAGCTGGGAAAACAGCCTTAACATAAAGGCACTTCACTATGTTGAATACCTTGTCCTCATACAGGTGTACAAACACTCCAAACACTCATTTCCTTTTGATGCATGCAAAGGCATGTCCAGTTTGGGTGAGTGTCGAAGGCGGAGGGTGAGTGTCGAAGGCGGAGAACTACGCGCGGTTCCAGCGGTGACACCAGATCGGATAAGAATGGCGGGTTTCGCAGAGTGAGCAAGAGGCCGCTGCTATGTTATAATCGGTGTTAATTAACTTTGGGCTGTCGTATCCATTTCTTCGTTTCTTCTTTTAGAAACAGTACGACCCTTCCCTCCCGAAAAAATAATGCTTCATTTAATTCCAAAACGGACAGATTCGCGATGTCCGGAACAGCTTCACCAAGAATGTAAAAAAAAAAAAAAAAAAAAAAAAACGGTCAGCCCTTCCACTAGGGTGGAGATGGAAGACCAGCGAAGCTTTACTATGGTGGCAATGGTATGTATTTCCTATTATGACTATAACGATGTGATGGTGTAATTGGTTATTTGAACTATTAAAGAATCCGGTGGTTTTCATTTATTTAGTGACCGCAGGGACCATGGCCTTATGGTCGCCACGGTACACCGCCATAGGGCGTACGGCAAAGGTTAGCACGTTCTTCATAAACACGTCATCAAGGCCACGGGCGTTTGGTGCGAACGCGGGCAAAACGCCGCTGCCGTCGATAACTCTCTTGCGCGTTGTTTGTGTGACCGCACACAACCGCTGTCAAAACGCTGGCTACGTGACCAACGGCTGAACGCCGTTGTCGACACTGTTAGGGGAGATGCGGGTGAGAGCCCAGAAAGAGCTGGCGGCAGAGGCAGGCAGGGCTGCACGCATGCACCGCAGAGGGACAGCTGGCACGCACACGCAAAGTCTAAGGTGCGACGATGCCCTCCCCCCTTCCACTTCTTCTTCCTGGGGTTTTACGTGCCAAAACCAGTTCTGATTATGAGGCACGCCGTAGTGGAGGGTCTCCGGAGTAATTTTGACCACCTGGGGTTCTTTAACGTGCACTACATCGCAAGCACACGGGCGTCCCCCCTTACACTGGGAAGTCGTGTTCGCTCTCCGCCGTGTGTTCGCTCCCCGTGAAAGCGCGCGTCCCTCACCCTCGCGCAATTTCACTCGCACATAAGTCGCGTTTGCTCTCCGCCGTGCGTTCGCTCCCCGTGAAAGCGCGCGTCTCTCGGCCTCGCGCGATTTCACTCGCACATAAGTCGCGTTATCTCTCCGTGTGCGTTCGCTCCGCGTGAAAGCGCGCGTCCCTCGCCCTCGCGCGATTCCACTCGCACATAAGTCGCGTTATCTCTCCGCCATGCGTTCGCTCCTCCTGAAAGCGCGCGTCCCTCGCCCTCGCGCGATTTCACTCGCACATAAGTCGCGTTTGCTCTCCGCCGTGCGTTCGCTCCACATGAAAGCGCGCGTCCCTCGCCCTCGCGCGATTTCACACGCACATAAGTCGCGTTTGCTCTCCGCCTTGCGTTCGCTCCACGTGAAAGCGCGCGTCCCTCGCCCTCGCGCGATTTCACTCGCACATAAGTCGCCTTTGCTCTCCGCCGTGCGTTCGCTCCCCGTGGAAGCACGCGTCCCTCACCCTCGCGCGCTTTCACTCGCAGATGCAGCATACGGCCAATGAGTTTTTTTTCTATTGCTGGACGCGACGATCGAAAGTTGTCCCTTAACAGCTTCGCTGTAAAAATAAGCTTAGTTCCACCCAATGCGAAATCTTGTGAAACAGCAGAGCTGTGGTTCTCTGGTGTTTCTCTATGATATTGTGTGATTTACTGTGATTATCTGTGGGTTTCTGCAATTGTGTGCGTTTCTGTGATTGTTTTTTGTTTTCAAGTGGTTTTCATGTGATTATGGGATATGTTTTGACTTTTACTGCTTAACATTCCCTAACTTCCGGTCGAGGAAATCTCTTGCACCGTCGGTCAAAGGGACCTCTCGGCGCTTGCGTCTTTGTTATGCCTCTGTCTGGGACAAATCAGGGCTTCCTTTTCTCCAAGTACGCTTGATTGGCGTTTCTTTCAGCGTAGCTCCGGATTAGCCTCCCGCCGCTGCTGCTTCGCTTGCGCTTCTCGCGGATGATCCTCGTTGGCAGCGGTCTTCCGGCGGTTACATCTGGCTTGCGCTTCGCTGTTTTGTACCTCCGGATTAGCCTCCGGTCGCTGCCGTTTCACTGCCGGTTCCCGCGCTCGAAATGTAGAATTCACTCTGCGACGTCGCTGCCGCTCTGGGGCAAGCTACCGCAGCGGCTCGCACCGAGCGGAATCAAAGTTCCGGAGTCCCCCACTACGGCGTGCCTCATAATCAGAACTGGTTTTGGCACGTAAAAACCCATTATTTTTTTTTTCAAAGGCGCTCCGCTCCCCCTCTCCCTCCCCGGCGCGCTCGGATGGGTGAATTGGTGTATGCTATGAGCGTCCCCTTTGAAACGGGGTGGTGGGTGGCGCCACCAAGCTCTTTTATTATTTTGTCTAATGGCCTGCCTTTATTTTTGATAAAACACACAAATACACAGAATCTGCGTCGGGAGGAATCAACGCGCGGCTTTTTGGCAGTCCAACCCATTGCAGAATCATTGCTCCAGATTACACTGCCCGGCTTCGATCAACGCTGCAAACTGGCTCAAACTTTGCGGCTATTATCAGGTGTTGCTGTTTTCATCAGTCACCAGTTCATCATAGCTGTCAGAATACGGCTTGTAGGTTATGATGGGACACTACTGTGCTGCCTTCCTGTTTCGGCAGTGGTGAAAATACGGGTCCTGGTTTACTTTTGGAGCGTCATAATGTTTCTTCCCGTTCTTTTTCAGTGGCGAACCCTTAAGTGTATCGTGTTGGCTGATTGTGTTGAAGTTGCCTAGTGGGCGATCATCAATGTCGCGTGTAAGCTTTTCTCACTGCCTCTCTCGAGCCGCCATTCTCGAGTTTCCACTCTGTCCTGTACAGGCACTGCGGCTCCTCGCGTTGCGTGCCTGGATCTAGGTTTAATTACTCGTGCGATAATTTCCCACTCATTAAGGCAGTAGGAGAACACTTGTGTTTCACCGAGTTTGTAGTCATGCTTTCGCCCTCTGACATGACAGATGACGTGTCTTTTGAAGTTATCGCTGGTGTTTTCGACCTTGTGCGTTGCGAGGTGCCGGTAAACGCAATAGCCGCAATTTTTTTGGCTCACAACTCCGAAAAACTCGGCACTTGCTTACTCAGAATAATCGTCCCGGAACTCGTGTTCTGTAGCCCTATCTTTGTCACAATAGTAAGCTTCAAGTATTTTTCATTTGGTTGGACCATGTGTAGTAGGAGCATGCTTGCCATCTCATTTTCAGGACACAGTTGCCGTGGCTACGAGTGGTAGGAAGTCCTCGGCCGGTTGTTTGTGTCACTGCTGTGTACGATGTTTGGCTAAGGGACTCGTTGTGGCATGATCTCCGCCACATCGCCCACATAGCAGGAAACAGATTCCTGTCGTGATGAATAGTTGCACACCGCTGACAAAAGGGCCTCTATGGGGTGGCGTCATGTGGCTCTTTTTGCTTCAGCGTACACATGCTCGACGTACGCCACAATATTCGAGCGTTACGCGGTATTCTTTAAACAGGAAGAAGATTCGGCTCTGTAGAATCCATGTAGACGACCCGCATGCGAGTCTACCACGCATTGAGTTTCTTGTGCTAAATGTAGCAGATGCTACGTATCTTCATCTATGGCTGCATCGCTGCGACAGCGGCGTCGTCTTGGATGACGGTAGTCTGAAGACGCTGACATAACCCATGGTGGACCCACCAAGTCAACTTCTACTCTCTGTTGCTGGATATAGGGTTTCTCGTTGACCATAGATTTTGCGGCTTGCACAGTGGCGCGCATCGCCACCGCTAACTTGATTGATTGATTAATTCATTGATTTATCTACTTTTTAAGCCTGGTACCTGGACACTTCAAGTGGAGAGCTCAAGGAGGGATTAAGCCGTGGTCAACATTCTGGTCACGTCCCAAGCCAGAGACCTCAAGACGCCGATAGTGGCTACGTGCGAAATGTCAGAGGAGGTAGTTGACATGGTCCTTGACACAAGAGTTACTGCAGTGGTGATTAACAAACAGTGGCTTAGGTGCCCTGTCCGACTGCATGACGACGGCAATGGTAAGGGAACCTTGGGAATTGCTTCTCACAGACAAGCTTGACACATATTGTCGCGCATTGCAGGTATGGCTATGCGTTTTGATAGGTGGTTTAATACAGTTATATAAGAAAAATTATGCGATGAAAATGCAACCACACACGTCACTGTGACAAGGGGGAGTCATATATTGGTGCATTTCGCACACCAGTAATGCTCTGAAATTGCTAGCTATAATCTGTGGAAATAGAGTACTGGGAACTTTTATTCTGCTAAATGACTTGCTAAATTACCGAGTTTGCTAAATGATTTAGTAGTGCACAGTCGCGCTTTTAAACTAATGTCTCGCAGTTTCGCAGAAATATTTTTATTTGGTCGTTTTAGCAATGTGATATTATTGCATCATCTAACTAATCTTAAAATAGTAGGCTTTGTTATTATGCTTTGTACTGCCATTTTTATGTGCTCATAGTCTCACTCTAGCTTGCAATATATTCGCATTGTACTATGCTTTATTATCTCATTATTATTCGTGTATGTTTCTTCTTTTCAGTTTTTTGATGTGTATCTGTTAGCCCTTTCCCTACGTTACCACGGTCCACTTGGCAATGGTCGTCAAATCGCAGAGCGTAGAAAACGAGGGACGAGCGTAAAGAGACATAAAGAGCGCTGACTCCCAAGTAGTCTTTATTTCATAGAAGGCGCACATTTATAGTCACCACACATAAAAAAACAACTTTATACCTTGTGCAAAAGCCGTTTTTCTTTTTCGAGAAGATAGAAGGGGTGCTCACATATTCCTCACCAAGTTTGCTAATCGGATCTGCTTCAATAATTTCTCGTGTCGTCTGATGTCTCGTCGTTCTGACGGCGAAGTGTTTTTCAAACATGGGAGCACACCCGTCAGAAGGCTCACGTTCCAATAACTTACCCAGTTACCCATGCATTGTCCTTTTTCGCTAAGACGTCACGAGATTGGTACCAGCTTTCTGGGTCTATAACGGGCATCAGCGACCCAATACGCTTTAAAAATGCTTTGCTAACTAGTTGATTAGCTGGTCTTTAAGTATTGCCTGACTCTATTCTCTTTGTTGTATTTCTGCGTGTTGTGTTATATATTTATTGCATATATTATTGTATTCATGTGCTTAATTGTTTAGTTACTATTGCTATATTATTTAACCCATGTTATTTTCTCAAATAATCCTTGCCTATTATCAGATTGATATATTGATGTATGTTTGCCCCTCCCCTCTGTAATGTACTATGTACCCTAAGGTAAAAATAAATAAATAAATAAATAAATAAATAAATAAATAAATAAATAAATAAATAAATAAATAAATAAATAAATAAATAAATATTCCTCTTTAGGTTCGTCCCTTGTTTTTGGCACGCTGGTATTTGACGATCATGAATCTCCAGCTAGCCCCAATGTCAACTATAGTTGGGTGATAGGCCTGTGAGATTAGGTATGTACCGCTTATCAGATAATCATCTCACGCCATCTTGTGTTACTAGGTATGTGTCGCTGCATATTTGTCGCTCTTCAACGAACCTCATTCACCTCAGCTTGAGTCACTGGAAATATAAAACTAGGCATGTGTGTGTGTGTGTGTGTGTGTGTGTGTGTGTGTGTGTGTGTGTGTGTGTGTGTGTGTGTGCGTGTGCGTGTGCGTGTGCGTGCGCGTGCGCGCGCGCGCGCGCGCGTGTGTGTGTGTGTGTGTGTGTGTGTGTGTGTGTGTGTGTGTGTGTGTGTGTGTGTGTGTGTGTGTGTGTGTGTGTGTGTGTGTGTGTGTGTGTGTGTGAAAACTTTCATTTACAAAAGTCCTGAGCCTCGACTCTTTCAAGCCGAGGCGGGCCGCACCCACGATGACACCGTTAGGCCCAGCCCTTCAGCGACATCGTGGGTCCTCTGCACAGCCCGTAGCTGATTTTGAAAGGATGAACTCTGTAGCATCTTCTTCTAATGAAGCCATTCTTCTTTAGGGTTGGTGAGAGTCACAGGGCATCCCGCGAGCATGTGTCTGATCCCATTGACACAATTGCACGCACGACAAGCTTCCTTAATCTCCCTTTCTGGATAAATTTTATCAAGATGGTACGGCGTTGGATAAGTTCCTGTTTGTAATAGTCGCAGTGAAACTGCCTGAGCCATGTTTAGCTTTGAATGTGGCAATGGAAATTGTCTGCGTTCTTGATAGTAGTGTTTAGTAATCTCGTTATATGTTAATAAATTATCTCTAAATTCACCGGCCTGGTGGTGGACGGCTCGGTTGTGACTGTCACGGCTAGCAAGTCCTCGTGCCAAGTCATAAGTAACATCATGGACGTTAGCCCGGGTCTCGTCCACTTCTCCCATATGCGCAGGAAACCATTGGATTTCAGTTCTCATACTCATAGAGTTTTCAATAAGTTTCGCTGCAACCGCGGCGAAACTTATTTCTCTTGACGGGTCACAGAAGTGCGTCATGTGAGCATGCGAAGGTTCCGTGAGCGAACTTTCCACGCTTGACCATCACTGTCGTGGCTGCTTGAAACTGTTCTCTCTCGCGCGCGCCTGCGAGCAGACCAATCACACACACCCAATACAGCAATCCACTCCAATGAAATCTCTTGAGGGGGGCAGCGGCGGCAGCGGCCGGCGAAGCCCGGGGCCCGCATATTCGATGTTGTCTAGGCGCCCTAGCGCCGCTGTCGCCTGGCGCGCCTTCGCGCGCTTCTGGTGCGCCTACATTCGTTGACCTGTTGACGTCTCTCGCTTCGCGCGCGACAATGCCGTTATTAAATGTGCGATGGGTGCGGTCACCGAGATACTGGCGACGCGCGGTAGACATTAAATCGCTCAAACCCGAAGTTGTACAAATGAGCGCTTAGAACTTGCCCTTTCGATAAAGAACGGAACCAGATCCCTTGAAATCGGAGTTTATCGGATAAATCCGAATTGTCAAAAATTTTAGCGGCGAATGTTTATCGTTTTTTTTTTCGGATGAAACCGAAAACACGGAGCCCTAATCATACGGTACACAGAAGTGTCGGGCTTCGCGCGGAAAGTTCAATGCAGGCTCGCTCTGATTTTGATGCGACAATAAATGAGGTGCGCAAGCATTGTTTAAAGATTAACTATGGCGGAGCGTGGTTGTACGCGCGGTAAATTCTTTTGTTCAACGAGAACCGCCGGAGTGGGTGAATATGACACATGATAAACACATACGTAAATAGTGCATTTCCTCCTCGCCAGCGCCTTGCTAGAATAAAAGGGTGAGTCTTAACATGCAGGTGCTGCTTCGATCGTCGTCCCAGTTTCTACACAACGCCACTGCTGGTCGCGTTTGCATCAAGCCAGTCGTTATACGGTTTCCGAAGACGTTGCCGTAAAGGAACTAATCCGAGAGTGCGCCAAAATGCTGCTTCTCAAAGAGTGATGTCCATGTGGAAATTCCAGCCGCAGATGACGAGGAAGAGCTCCTCCCAACAAATCTCCGAAGGGAGTGCGGAAAATGTGCGAGACTTCATAAAAGTTCCGACCCGAGTACTCGAAGTGCTGAACTCATCAGGACCGGGAAACTTGGACGAAGCAGGTGCTCATTTATTATTTACGTCATAGAGACATCTGAAAGAGTAAGTAAGACTATTAGGTGGTCTTTTATAATACTGACAAAAGAAATGTCCGTGACAAGTACGAGTACAACGACAACACATTGTTTGGGAGAAGTTCGCCGTATAATTCGCCAGGGGGGTGATTCAACACTTGCGCATTCTCCTAGAGCACTGCCGCTAGAGCTCTATCATCGGCGTAGATGTGCCAAATTTCACTTCAGTTAGAAAACATGTATAGGCGTACTCAGAGATACGCGACGTCCATAGACGTTTTTTCTTAGTGTCACGAGCACCGAGTGACACTTTTGTTTCTTGGGCAGCACTTCCGTTATACCTCCTGAGAGGACCGGGGACAAAATTCAGGAAAAAAAGAAAAATAGTACAGTACAAAATTCATGGGTTTCATAATATATGTCTTAGAGCATAAGTTTAGTTACAAGTTGAGCTACTGAAATGTCTGGAATAATTAGAATTCATAAGCTGGGACGAAATTCAAAATAAACCAGAAAAAATCGATAAAAAAGATAACAGTATAAAACTCATGGGTTTGATTATAGATATCTTATCAGTGCATAATTTTAGTTACAAGTTGACTACTGAAGCGTCTAGAATAATTAGATTTTTTTAGAAATCACTCATTACCGCACACCAAAGCACAGAACAGCAACGCCGAGGTGCGAGGGCCACTAAGAGCCACCTAAGTCGAAGATTAGGGTCGCCTACGGTTTTTTTTCTTTGGTCACCTTGCACGGCGATATCCTTGCATCATCTACATATCCTTGCACGGTCACCTTGCACCGTGATAAGGTGCCCAAACTATCCTGAACCAAGATTTCAAAATATGCAAAAGCCACGTAGCTGGACAGAACCAAGGTTGTTTGCCGTCGCTTGGAGATACTCAGATAATTTTTTGCATTGTGTCTGATTACATAATTAGTCTCAATTATTCAACTTCTAAAATATTAGACAAAAAGTGTCAATGAGAGAATTGTAGGGCAAAATGAAAAACTCCCGATGCAGCACAGAAACTATAAATAGAACAGACGTTCACCAGCACATTCGATATGGCGAACACGGCGCCACGCCGAAGACCTCAAAGTGCACCTCTTTTTGCACTCTGAGGTCTTCTCTTACTTGGAGGTGGAGAAGAGAATGTGCGGTTAGTTTAGCAGTGCCAGTGTGTCGTGCGTGCAATGAGTTGAGCCCCGTCCAGCTGTTCGGCTAGCCGGAGTGCTACCTCGAACGTCAACTTCCTTCTTTCCAATTTTGGTGGCGTCGTCGTGTCGTATGACTGTCCATTCGTGAGTTCATTTTCCGAACGCCATGGCCGCTGCAAGTGTAAAGAAGAGAATCAACTTGCACTGTGCAATGAAGTTGAAAGTGTTCCAGCAATTTCTTTGCGGGTAAATAAAGTGCGCTTTTTTTTTCCGAGTTGCGTGCAGTAACTTATCGGCCCTCGTACGCACCTATCGATAAGCCGCCGGTTGCCTCATATGAGGGCTTACTATTACGAATTACCTATATACCGAATTTTTTAATGATCCCTTTCAGATTCAATATATCCCGTTTCGACTGTATTTCAGGTTTTTGTGCAAGTAATGTCCGCCTCTTCGAGTAGACCAGCTCATGAACTATAATTGTTCTTGCTGCCACAGGCAACCTTGAAAACTTTTTGGACGTGTTCGCTGAAACACTGGGTATGTTTGTGTAGGGGGGAAGAAAGAGAGAGAGAGAGAAACATGACTTTATTTGCTAAATGTATTCGGTCGGTGGACCGGGCTTCTTCAACGGCCACAGTAAATTCTCGCGACGCTGTCTCTAAATATGCGTTACAAAATACAATAAAAAAAGGAAATACAGAAAGAAGAGAGAAAAAGTGCTAGGGAGCAGGCGGCCAAAGAAATTACTCGTTGGTTACAGGGATATTGAGAGCGCGTTCGCTGAGTTGCGCTTTCATCTTCGGCAGCGCTTCGGACCGTCACACATTTCCCAAGACGTAAGTCGTGTGGTCGGGAAAGTTGTCGCGTACGAAAAGGAATGGGATACGCATGCCCCCTACTGCATGTCAGACAAACACACAATAAATTTTACGGTGTTCTTAGTAAACAAATGCGTTGCACTTTGAGAAAACAGCGCAAATAAGCTTTGTAAACAGTATGTATGAAAACGAACAAACATATTTATACGATACGTGTTTTATTAGAATAGTTGACCGTCTGTGCATTTCTTGTGCGTTTCTTAGTTGTCCTCATTTTTGCGAGTGCTGCACGAACCATAAGGTGAATGCATACCAACAAGTTCCGTTTTCAGTTCTAATGCAGTTTGCCAATGCGATGTATGGCGGGTGTCATCTATATCATATGTATCTCCAATTACAGCTGCTGCAGTGGAGATTAGAGGCTGCAGTACTGACAATGAGCAATGACAACACAAATACCAATAACTGCTGCGAGCGATGCAAATGCCGTGAACACGCGTTATGAGCAAAAGATTTTCACGGCCCCAAACAATAGGGAAAATGCGTCGATACGCATGCCTCTCGGCCACCATTGCATACGGCCACCTAATAGCATAATATGCTGGGCTAGTCGCAACACAAATTATGGTGGAAACTCTTTGCAATGGCGGCCCTGCGCAACGTCACGCAACGTCAAGTTGACGTTTAGGAAACGGACCTTCCTGTGATGCTCCTCACGGTATATTGTTTCAGCCAATCAACAAACCGACCTGGCGGCTACCTTGGACCGCCACCACATATTCGCGAAATTTCTGATATATTTCACGGGCTTCTGCACGCTATCGCCCAATTTTCTTTTTGAAGCGCTAAAGTAACAATGTAGCTGTCAAGGATATGAAAAAGGTATAAGTCGATAAAATTTGCAGCTTCACGTCACATTTTGTAATTTCGATGAAAACGCTCAATTGCATTTTGCAAAACTGCGGTTTGCGGGCAGAAATAGTAAAATACGTAACCTCTCGAAAGCCAAACAGAGAATCAACATCACGGATGATGGCGGGCGTGCAGCCGCCATGCTTCTAGAGAATAGAGCCCCGGGCCACTATCGCGTCGAGCGTCGACTATGGCGGTGTTTGATATTTCTTGGACTTCGATGGTATTACATTAGAAACTACATCGTAAGCACGTAGCACACAGCAGAGAGCTATCGGCACGTCAATGCAGCAGCTTACAAGGCGCTATAGCCACGGTGGACGACGATGACGAGGTGGTTCCAATAAGCGCGTGGCACTTTCGAAAAGCAACACATCACACGTGTGAGTTGGGATGCTGGTCCTGAATCTGGGAAGCAGTGCATCGAACACTTAAGAATTGACATTTGGGCGAGTCGGTACTGCTTGAACATCTTGAATGGACAGCGCTCAGACGACTAGGACAAAAATGTGGTTGATCCCTCTTATATAGGAATCGGTATAGAACACGAAAGTGAAACGTGTCTTCACAGAAGTAGTGTAATGTTTATTGCACATTGATATATAATGTCTATTGGTGTTTTGTGGCTAAAGCGCCCTTAGGCGTTGATGCACCCACGCTGACGCCTGGTGGCACGTCTCCTCCATCACGACTACCAACGTCGATGACCATGAGCAACCGTCGTGCATATGGAAGCTGCACTACGCTGCACACGCTAGCACAACGCGAAAGACGAAGCACGTAACTGACACACTAATACAACGCGCAAGACAAAGCACGTAACTGAATCGTCACCGAGTCAAATCAGCGCGTACAGCGTCGTAATTGCAGCCTCCGCGATCAACTTCAGAAACATTTTCAGAGCTAATTGCGGAGGCCACGCTCCGCTGTGCTGAGTACGGTGAACGCCACCTAGGTGGCGTTGGTAGTGCTTCTTGATGCCAGCGTCCCTTCGAATGCTGGCATCGAGGCGTCGTAGTGCTGAGACCACCGAAGCGTTCACTGTCGGTGCGCGTTAGTGCCATAATGCAGTACTTCTCTTTTCTGCTCGTAGGCGGCGGCACCGCCCCGAGCAAGAGCGCGGGTACACGGAGGAGTGTTAGATATATAAGGCGCGTCTGTGTAGCTCTCTGCAAATGCGTTTGTGGCGCAATGGGTTAAACGCTCGGCGATCTATCGTCGCGGACCGAGAGGTCGTGGGTTCGATTTCCAAATTTTGCATGTTTGTGGAACTTTTTCTTCTGGTTTCTTTCTTTGTATTATGTTCTATGACGTATTTCCGTGACGGAAATACGTCAGTGAAGTCTTGGTGGACCCCGGCATAAAACACTTTCGTGTTAAAAAGCAGGTCGTAGTCGTGCTTGCGCTGCCCATTCAAGATGGTTGCCGTTCACGTTGTGTAACTTGTTCCGGGAGAGCGCGAGATACGGCATGTGTCTGCTTTCCGGTTCAATTTTTCGCCTCTGTGAGTTATGCAAAAAAGTGGGTGACTTTCATCTTATGATGATGATGTATAATGCTTAATGGCGCAAGGGCCAGGTATGGCCAAAGAGCGCCAGGCCAGTGTGTTCATGAGTTGACAATGGAGCAATGAATTGCGAAAGGTAGATGTGTCGTGGCTGTAAAAGGGCCTAAAAACAATCGCTGTAAAATGCGTAAAATATATATGTAATAAAATTATGGCAATGGCTGATGAGGTGCACTATGAACACGAAAGAACAAATTGCAAGATAATGAAGATAAACGAAAATTTATCACTGATAAACTTTTCAAACAGCACTGCTGCCTAGACAGACCCTTTGAAACGCAAGGGCCTGGAGGCGCGTGCTATGCAAAACTACTATCGCGGCGACATCCTCTGGAGAGAGGATGCGCTACGAAACTATTGGGCAAATAACATGCAATACTACATCGCTCAGAAAATCCAGGACAGCTTTAGTGCTAAAGAGAGGTTTGTCGCCCAGAAACATAGCGGGATGGAGTGGAAGACAGTACCGGTACGCTAGGGGAAAGTGCCTTTTTCTCTCTGTTTCGGCTTCCCTGCACTCCACGAGGACGTGGAGCACGGTAAGCCTCTCTCCACATCTACCACAGGTTGGCGGGTCATTTCCAGTTAGAAGGAAATTGTGGGTGCCGTATGTATGTCCTATTCTCAGACGAGAGAATAGGACATTTGTTCTTCGTATTTTCGTAACGGGATGCCAGGGACCTATTTGTGGCTTAACTAAATGGAGCTTATTGTTCGCTTCGGCATCCCACAAGCGCTGCCAATGGCTTCGAAGTTTCTTTCTCAAGTAGGGCTTGAGATCGCTGGCAGGGATAGAAGCGGTAGGGTTAAGGGCTCGCGATGTAGTTGATGTGGCCATTTGATCAGCCAGAACATTCCCCTCGATGCCTCTATGGCCAGGCACCCAGCATATAATAATATGCTGGTTAGACATGTATGCCTTGCACAGAGCAGAATACAGTTCAATAAGTACAGGGTTTGTGTGTCTATGTAGAGTCATGATGGCTTTTACGACGCTTAGGGAGTCTGTAAATATTATTGAGCTTTTGAGTTTCGATTTGCCTATACTCTTCACAGCCGATAAAAGTGCATAGGCCTCAGCCGTAAAAATGCTTGTTTCCGGGTGCAGTACATCGGACTCGGAGAACGATGGGCCGACTACTGCATAAGATACCCCTGCATGTGACTTGGAAGCGTCGGTGTAAAACTGAGTGCAGGACGAGTACTTGAACTGGATTTCCAGAAAATGCATCCGGATATGTGCCTCTGGAGCATCTTTTGTGACCTCTACAAACGAAGTATCACACTCTATGAGTTGCCACTGCCACGGTGGCACTGGCTTTGCTGGGGCCATCAGAGTATTTTCAAGTAGTGGGATGTCCATTTCTTCACTAATTTTTCTTACACGTAGTGAAAAGGGTTCTCTTGCTGTCGGCCGGTTATTAAAGAGTGTGGAACTGGTCATATCATTTACGGTTGAGAAGGACGGATGTTCCGGGTTTGAATTTACTTTCAGGAAATAGGTGAGGCTTAAGGATGAACGTTGCATATCAAGCGACCACATGTCCGCCTCTACATACAGGCTTGCCACAGGACTTGTCCTGAAGGCACCAGTGGCTAGGCGGATGCCTAGATGGTGTACAGGATCCAGCATCCTTAGGGCGCTTGGCGTAGCGGAATGGTACACTATGGCGCCGTAATCTAATCTTGTAAGTATGAGGCTCTTGTACAAATTTAAAAGACACTGTGTGTCACTACCCCAAGCGGTGCGTGACAACACTTTTAGAATATTCATTGTTTTCATACACTTGTTTCTTAGATACCGTATGTGTGCCACAAATGTAAGCTTCGTATCTAGAATCATACCTAAAAATTTATGTTCTGTTTTTACGTGCACGCGTTCTCCCTGCAACTCAATGTCAGGATCGGGGTGCAGACCCCTCTTTCTGGAAAACAGGACGCAGGTGGTCTTTTGTGGGTTAAGGCTAAATCCATTCTCGTCTGCCCACTTAGACACCTTGTTCAGACCAAGCTGAATCTGCCGCTCACAGACTGCGAGATTGCACGAGGCGAAACCTATCTGTACATCATCGACGTATGCAGAATAAAACATGTTTCTTGGGATATACAGACGCAAAGAACTCATTTTTACGATAAAGAGAGTGCAACTGAGCACCCCACCCTGTGGCACTCCAGTTTCCTGCACAAAAGGTCTTGATACAGCATTTCCCACACGAACACGGAAAGTGCGATTAGACAAATAACTTTCTATGACATTTAACATGTTACCACGTATACCAACGTGCGAGAGGTCTCTAAGTATTCCAAACCGCCACGTGGTATCGTAGGCTTTTTCTATATCAAGGAATACAGAGAGAAAGAACTGTTTATGGATGAAAGCTTCACGAATTTGCGTCTCAATACGTATCAAATGGTCGGCGGTGGATCGACCTTCTCGAAACCCGCATTGGTACGGGTCAAGCAATTTGTTTGATTCGAGAAAATGTATTAGTCGGCGGTTAATCATTTTTTCGAACAGTTTGCAGAGGCAGCTTGTTAGTGCTATAGGGCGGTAACTCGAAGCAGACGATGGGTCCTTGCCCTGCTTCAGTATAGGAACGACAATGGCCTCTTTCCAGGCAGAGGGGATCTTGCCGGAGGTCCATATAGCATTGTATAGGGAGAGGAGAGTTTTCTTTGTTTCATGAGGAAGGTGTTTCAGCATTTGATAAGCTATGCGGTCAGAGCCTGGCGCAGACTTATTGCAACAACTAAGTGATGCATACAGCTCAGCAATGCAGAATGGCTGGTTGTATGCCTCGTTTCCCGTACCTTTTCTTTCTAGTTTCTGTTTTTCTATTGTAGCTTTGTCCCTTTTAAATGTTTGGGAATAATGAGATGAGCTGGCCACATGTTCAAAACGTGCTCCCAGGCAGTTAGCTTGGTCTTCCAGACTGTGGCCTTGTGTGTTTACCAACGGGAGTGAATAGGTTTGTAGCCCTTTTATCTTATTAACTTTCTTCCAGACTCTGCCCTCGTCTGTATATGAGTTTATGTCTGATAAAAACTTTTTCCAACTTTCTCTCCTGGCGTGTCGGCGCGTTCTTCTGCCCTCCGATTTAATTTTCTTAAAATTAACAAGATTTTCCGCAGTTGGGGAGTCGCGTAGCAACCCCCACGCTTTGTTCTGTTTCCTACGAGCGTTCCGACATTCCTCGTTCCACCATGGGACACGGCGTTTGCAGGTCGCACCATTAATTTCTGGTATACATTCAGTAGCGGCATTGATTATGAAAGATGCAAGATACTCAACCGCAGCATCAATTCCCAGCAAAGATATGTCAGGCCACGAGATACCACTTGTAAGACTTTTGAATTTCTCCCAATCTGCCATATCCAACTTCCAGCGGGGTGCCTGTGGTAGAGGTTCGTTTTGTAGTGGTGATCTCAGCAGTATCGGGAAGTGGTCACTCCCGTAAGGATTTTTTATAACTTCCCATTTAAGTTCAGCAAATATAGACGGGGAAACTATACTGAGATCAATCGAAGAAAACGTTTTGTTTGCGAGATTGTAGTAGGTGGGTTCCTTCTTATTCAGGAGACACGCACCAGAGGAGAAAAGAAATTGTTCAATTAGGCGTCCTCGCGCATCGATACGTGTGTCGCCCCACAAGCTGCTGTGTGCATTGAAATCGCCAAGAACGAGGTAGGGTTCTGGTAATTCATCTATAAATGACTGAAATTCATGCTTGTGTAAAGAATGGTGTGGGGGTATGTAGAGCGAGCAAATGGTTATGAGCTTACCCAGAAGTACAGCACGAACGGCTACCGCCTCAAGTGCCGTTTTGAGTGGAAGTTGCTGACAGGCTACACTTCTGTCGAGTATGATGGCCACACCACCAGATGATGCGGCAGAATCCTCGCGATTTCTTCGGAAAACAATATTCTGACGTAGGAAGTTGGTGTTTCTGCAGTTTAGGTGCGTTTCTTGAACACACAGCACCTTTGGATTAAATTTATTGATAAGTTCTTGGATGTCGTCTAGGTTGTGGATTAGTCCTCTAACATTCCACTGCATTATTGTGTTCATGTTGGAGGAAAATAAAAGGCGCTGTGTGTCTCAAAAGGGAGGAGAGTGACTTTACTTTACAAGGCCTTTGTCAGGCCCTGTAATTGGTGTTTTGTCTTTTTTGGAGCGGTCGAGAGAACCTCGCCGCTCCTTCGACGCTACCTGCGCCGTTTGGCTTGGACTGGTGTCCATAGCCTCTTGCGAGGCACTGGACACCCGCTCCAGAGAGCGATGTGTGCGTCGCGTAGACTTCACCTCGAGCGACGAAGTCTTTGTCCCCACCGGGCCGGAGGTCGAAAGGACCCCTGTGGCCTCTGCGGTGCCCTGGCTGCTGCCGGAGCTTGTAGAGGCCACTGGTGTGGACATTTTGAGAGATGGCAGGGCAGCGTTGGCTGCTCCCACCTTAGGGGCGGGTGGCGTTAGCCTCGGCACGCTAGGCGTGGTCCGGGCTACCGCCAGAGGCCGTTGTGGTGCCGCCCCCCGTTGCACCACTTCGGCGAAAGATGTTTTAAGCAAGAACAACGAGGAGATACGTTGACGTGCTTCGCGGAATGTGATATTCTCCTTCACTTTTACAGTAATTATTTCTTTTTCTTTCTTCCAGGCTGGACAAGCTCTGGAGTATGCCGGGTGACTGCCGTCGCAGTTCGCACAATGTACCTCGTCATTATTGCAATCGTCAGAAGAGTGACCAGTTGTGCCGCACTTTGCGCACATAAGCTGCCCTCGGCAGCTTTGGGATGCGTGACCAAATCTTTGGCATTTGAAGCAACGTCGCGGGTTTGGGATATGAGGTCGAACATGAAGTTTTACATAGCCGGTTTCAAGTGTCTCGGGTAATGTGGTTGAACTGAAAGTGAGTATTAAATGCTTTGTTGGGATTTCGTTGTCATTCCTTCTGATTTTGATGCGCTGCACGTGGATTACGCCTTGGTCCTTCCATCCATCCAGGAGTTCTTCTTCATTCAATGTCATTAAGTCTTCATCTGATACTACGCCTTTGACTGTGTTCATAGTTCGATGCGCGCTCACAGAAACAGGGATATTACCAAAGGCTACGAGGTGTGCTAGTCTGTTGTATTGTTCCTTGTCTTTTAGTTCCAGGAGCAAATCTCCACTTGCCATCTTTGTTACCTTATAACCAGTTCCAATGGTTTCTCTTAGGCACTTGGCCACAAGAAATGGTGAAATTGTTCTAGCTTTTGTAGATGATTGTTCGCAGTGGAGGACGTGGAATTTCGGGAAACGTTCGCTGTTTTTGGGCAAGAATAGTGATGTTGCATCGGTGCGTACCCTTTTCGAGGCACGATCAGTTGAGAAAGGGTTCGGGGATCCCATGGAAAGAAACTACATGTTCGGCAACGGCGTCTGCCACCCACCGCGGAGCCCAACAAGGGGACGTGGCAGAACATAAGACAAGTCTGCACAGCGCCAGCAGTATGCCGTTGCTATAACCCAATATGGTATACCCAAGGTAGGACAGCCACACCAGGTTAACCCTTGCCGCCGGGAAAACTCGAAGTGAATGGAAAAGATGAGAGGACAGGACAGATTAAAAGTGGAAGGGAAAGACGAAGATGATGGTAGAGAGAGATAGGAAAAGACGACTAGCGGTTTCCCCCGGGCGGGTCAGTCCGGGGGTGCCGTCTACGTGAAGCAGAGGCCAAAGGGGTGTGTTGCCTCCGCCGAGGGGCCTTAAAGGTCCAAACACCCGGCTTCGGCTCAACCCCCAGGATCCCCTTTTCCCCGGACACGGCTAAGCCACGCACGGATAAACGTGGGAGGGTCCAACCCCCATGTGCTCGGGTCCGTGGTGTCGCAACACACCAAACGCCTGCTTTCGCAGACGCCCCTGCGGGGGACTTTCATCTTTCATCTTATAATGCTGCAATATGATGCCTTAAATACATCATCTATGCCTCCGCTTCATTTCGCTCGTTGTCCGCGTTGTCTTGCTATTTCCACTCCAAGCTAACGCACTTCTAGCTAGTCATGCCACACCCATCTTTCTATATTATCCTACTTACAAAGAACTATAAACTCACTTATCACCTACAGTCAAGCACTGGACTATAGGCGCTCAGCATTGAAGTGGTGAAGCCTCAAGGCACTACTTTAAGCCATCTGAAATGCTTGTTTTCTACGGCTCAGAACACAGTATGCTTTCATGACGGCGCAGACTGTAATATTACGTGCATTTATAGCATCGTTAAACTAATGAAAGTAGCTATTCAGCGTGACACCCACAGCCTTCCCTGGCAAAGGCGGCAATGTCGTACCAACGCCAGTGACGGCTACTACTGTGCCACCAGTGGCGCTTGTGCGCTCGGGGCGTTCGCATATGTCCACTCTACTCTGGCCATCTCGAAGCTTTCGGTTCACTATCGCCACTCGCGACAGAAAGTGTCAAATTTTTCGTTGTATGCTAAGGTTTTTGTCTTCATCGAAACTTGTTTGATGCAAAATTAAACAAGCATCTGCTTTGATTTACTAATATACCTTGTAACGTATTCAAAAGAACGGAAAAGGTTGGGGCCAAACATTCGCCCCGTGTGCGCCATTCGCAATGGATGGTGGATAGACAGATTATGTCCGAAAAAGCAGAGAGTTCTTTCAGCCCGCCTAAAAAAGGCGTGGCAAGCGGCTTCCAGTGACTTGGAAGATAGATGGCGGGAGGGTCATGGTATTCCGATATTGCAATATTGCGGTGGTCTATAACAATAGGCGGAGCCTGGAACGTTGCTTAGCACAATATTCTGTGTTTGACACGAGCAAGCGGCGTCTGCTGGCTGTGCTCGTGTTGGCATACGTGGCTATATGTCAAGTTTTATTGTCTGCTCATTTCGTGAGTTTCACGCTATCTTTGTCCACTTACTGCCATTCAGCAAATTCAGGTAGCACTCAGGCGAGCAAGACACCCAGGGCACCTTGCATAGCACTACTGGAAGGCGTTATCATCCTTTTCATCTTGCGGTGGTGGGTTAACAGGTGTGCGGGAGAGACAGTGGACATCAGAGTGTTTCCATGCAGACTTGTGGATCATGGTGATCCAAAAATAAAATTGACCGACGATTACGATACTCCCTAATGCAAGATTTGACCGCAGCTCTAAACCTGTTTACACTGCGCGATATACTGCCTGTCGCGGACAATCTCTCGTTCGGCACGTTCCAAACGGAGAGAAGTGTGGCGCGACTGCCTCGCTAATCGGGACATCGCGAGAGGCAGCGCGTGGTTGACGCGTGGAAGCGATTCACAGCTGCCGCGGCAGACAGACCATCGCTGGTGAACAGACGACGCGTACAGTGCCTCGATGGGCGCGCCGCCGCAAGCGGAGCGGAGGTGAGCGAGCGCATCGAAGCACCGTAACGACGCGCGCTACTCTGGCGTCATCTCGTACCCATCGACGCCATAGTCCTGTCTTGCGCGGCACTACGCTTTTCTTCTCACGCTTTCGCCATACCCTCCTCCTCTTCTTTTCATGTTTCGCTGTGCTCGTTCGTTCGGTTACGAGGTACGACGCTCGCCACAGGGACGGGCGCCTAAGAGCTGCGCTCTAAAAATTTTCCAGTATGAGTCTCCGCCATGTGGGGCGGCCCGAAGTTTGCCAGCCAACACAATGAATGGTGGTTATTTGACACTAAGGGCTTGCTGTATAGGTAAAGCCAAATTAGAGTCAATTGAATTCTGGGATTTTTACGTGCCAAACCACTATTTGGTTATGAGGCACGCAGTAGTTGGAGACTTCGGATTCATATTGACTACCAGGTGTTAATTAACCTGCCCCCAGTGCATTGGACTTGGGCGTTTTTGCATTTCGCCCCCATCGAAATGTGGCCGTCACGGTCGAGCAACACCATAGCCGCTAAGCCACCGCGTCGGGTCGAGGTAAAGTCGAAATTTTGTCGTATACCACAAATTATGGCAAGGCACTTTGTCTCTGTCGTAGAATTGTTGCCGTAGAACAGTGACCAGCTAGTGCGAGCTAAGGCACTTTTCAGTCGATCATTCGTTCGTACTAGCAAGGCACCCATGCCCATGCAATTTGCGTCGATGTGGATTTCAGTGTCAGCGTTTTCGCGCACGTGTGAAAGTACCGTTGGTAACTGCATAAGAGACGCTGCGGTGCTTGAGAAGTGGTTGACAAGCCGCCCATGGAAGGCGTTCTTATGGACGGGCTGCGGGAACATTCGATGACGGCGGTCTACTGCTGGCCGGGACCGACTCCAGTCTTGTTGAGGACGTGGCTCAAGACCAGGAGTTCTTCTTAGGCGAAGCGGTACTTTTCTGACCACGATGAGCCCCGATGACTTGATCACCTCCAGTACTGCCGCTTAAAGTGATAGTCGAAGTTTGACGCGAGGACGACGACGTCATCCAGGTAGGCTATACAGGTCTTGCATTTCGAGACAGATTTCCATGCCTATTACACGCTAGAAAGTTGCGGATGCCGAGTAAAGACTGAATGGCATCACCTCGGACTTCAATTTGCCAGTATCCCGACTTGAATTACATTGACGAGAATTCGAAGCGCTGCCGAGTTGGTCCTGCGGGTCTTTTATTCGTTTGGGCGGCTATACGCTCCTCTTCATAGATTTGTTGAGGAGGTGATTAATCGATGCAAAAACAGTTTTCTTCTTGTGCTTCATTATCGTTACGGCAGACGCCAATGGGCTTTTTGACGGCTGGATAAATTTTCGCACAACATTTCGTCGACTATTTGTTTCATGCCTTCTCGTCGTGCTGTCCAAACTGTCTACGGGCTCTTGTTGAAGTGGGGGAGTACATACTTGGGTCATTGTGTAATGCTTTGCAAGTTGCTTATCACACCTTCGCTTACATTAAAAAAGTTGTCGCAGTTTTACCTGAAAGGCGAAGCATCAATTGCGATAGCAAATTTGAAGAGAGCTATACGGAGTAATGATAGCAGTTTTATCAGCTGTATAAACTTGGAGCACCGCAGCAGCACCACAGCAGCACCGGCAACACGCACAACTGTTGTCGACGCCGTCGGCGTTTTGCCCGCGTTCGCACAAAATGCGTGCGGCGTTGGTGACTGTTGCGGGAGCCTCTGATATGATGATGATGATGATAAGTGGTTCTTGAGGGAAAGGGAAAGGTTGGCGCTATCTTCTGCAGCCCTTGAGGGAGCACGGCTCAGCGCCAAGCCTCTGATATAAATAGGCACTTGGTGCCGCAGCTAAACGTCGCCGCCCTTCCCTCCCCCCCCCCCCCCCCCCCACGGCCTTTCGCGCGTCGGAAGAAGGCGCGTTTCCTCTACATATATGGTGATTGTAAAGGAGCAAAGAGACGCCTACTTCTGCAGCCCTTAAGGGAGCACGGCGCAGAACGCGCGTTTGTTCTCCGCCGTGGCTTCACTCCCCGTGAAAGCGCGCGTCCGTCGCGCCCTTTCACTCGCACATAAAGCGTTCCGCGGCGCGCGGCGACGATTTCATCTCCATTGACGTCATACGGAACCTCACGGCGACGGCGACGGAGACGACGACAATGACGCCGACGGCAGAAATCTGCTTTGGAGTGTCCATATAATTGCTATCGCAATAAAAGCAGTCAATCGTGTATTGTAGGAGGACACCTTTCAGTTGTGGCTGTTTATGGTTGGGAAGGCCAGATTACTATCCCTAGCTGGTTTCGGGAACGACCGTCGAGATAGATAAATCGAAATCCGAGATGACGAACGCCTTTCTGACTATGGTAAATTCATTATTCTATAAGATGTTTCCGCCCTTGTTTAGGGGCTCATATTTATGTCTGAAGTTTGTCACCAATACATGAGGTTGAACAGCTCCTCTTATGATGCCGATTTCACGGTCAGTTGCTGGCATCTATCGGGCTCGACGGCACATTGCAGGCTACGGCTGTTTCTGCGCCCACATAAATCATGGTGCTGGCGAGAAAGCGAACATTCGAGCATGCTTGATCTTCAAGTACACTTGAGGCAAGGTCACTGTTGCTGAGTCGCAGAGGCTTCGTGCTGGTGGCTACCGGGCTTCGAACAACGCAGGTGTGATGAGGAACGGCAACAGCGACGTTGCAGACATCGCTGACAGATGAGACCGGGTCGTGTGAACATCGTGGGCCTAGAGCTGTTCAGCAGCAATGCTTATGTAAGCGCGCACAGCCATCTTGTCAGGAGGGGCAGCTGAACGCTGCCTTGACTGCGTTGCAGAGGCGCATGAGCGTAGCGTCACATGGCTTCCACTTGGCTTTCGCGTTTGGTCAAGCAAGGACAAACATGACGGTCCCTCGCATTCACAGTAAATAAAACAGCGAACAATGTTGTAGTAAATTTAGCTAAATAAAAATGTGTTCGGATTTATTTTGTGGAGATCTTTTTTAACAAGAAGCGATCATTTATGAATGATTTTATTACAAAGGGAAGAGTCGGTGGTAAAATAACTAAGTTACAAAGATGTTGTATATTATTCTATAAACGGGGTTGCTCATGGTAGGCCATAAAATACTAACAGGAATGTGTTTATTTGTATGTCAACGCGCAAAAGCACGCAACAGGATTGTAATGCAAGAAATCTACTGTCATTCCATGGGTGATTACCAATCGTGCTGAATGTTGCCACCTCTGTTGAGCCAAATGTTGAGTGTTTTCATAATTTATGCCCTGAATTTTATCAAATAATGGATCTTCATGCGTTTCAAATAAATATTTAACACTGCAGGCACCTCAAACGCAACACCAAGAACTTTGCCCACTGGCTTGGCCATATGCCACCTAAACGGTGAACATAACCTCCTAACAATGAGTAATTATCACTGAACTGCTAATTTTGCCGCAAGAAAGCTAACTGGGCCTGCGTGAAGTGTCATGGTTATCTTCATTACACCCGCTTGGTTGTAAGATGTTCCCAGATATATAAAATACGCTCGGACACCTGCCTCTCGCTTTCCTTCCATGAAGGCCCAACGAATTTTATAAAGTACACCATAGCAGGTCTTGGAAGATTAGAATCATTACTCATACAATTTGCATAGTGCAGTTACCGTGTCGAAATGTCATTGGGTACCAAGGGTGAATCACATCTGGCAGGTAGATTTTTTTAGGCCTTAATGGGTTAAGGTGGAGCCGTACTGACGGCTATTTAAGTTTTCATGCTCAAATTGAGCCGAATGTTCTAGCTGGCATAATTTCACTTCTCCTTATCTAATAGTTTCTAGTTCTATAAAGGATGTAAGGGTCAAGCATTGCGAGAGATATCCTTCCAAGTAAGATTATTGAGGAACTACAACAGAGTGTTTCGCTCCACAGTTGTCCAACGGACTATGTTTTTTTTTTTCGGTATATTCACCGAAAATAAAAACTAACATAAACTTAGCCTATTAGTAAATGACGCTTTTTGGTTACAAGAAAAATCTGTCATATTCTAAGTGGAGTACCTAGATACCGTAACTGGCTCGTACCGCAGACACGACCTTGAATTTTCGGCAATAGGTAGTCTTGAGGTCCAACATTTTTAAAGAACTTACAGAGGATCCATTATTGAGCTGTCGGTAAGGCTCAGTTAAAGCTACTGCACTCGAAATGATCAAACGAATCAAACTAGCCAGTTTACAACACATTTTCCGTATAATACGAACTTCGGCATCGCAGACATCATGAATCCGTGTAGTAATGCCAATGGAACGTGACGTCAGACACTTTCCCTCCCATTTCCGCGTAAGGTCCGTGCTCTGCAACGTTGCACTAATGTGTCGTCGTTGTCGTCCATTCCCCCCCCCCCCCCCTTTCTCGCCGTTCTGTTTTTTAAACAACCCTAATAATCACTGCCAAATAAGGGCCACCAGACTTTTCACAAAGCACACAAAGATTCGAAGTTGATTCAGTGTTGCTCTTTAAACTGTTATAACTCTCTGATATTTGGCTGTAAAGTTCTCAAGGCGTGGTTACTCCAAAATTGGGTACCCAAAGCGACAGCTTCTGCCTAAAATTGCTGTCTACAGGAGGCTTTCTCTCGCCCGTTCCAATTAGAAGCAACAGGACTAACTGAACAGTTTTTCTGCACTTGCAATAAATAGACCTAAATAATGGATGTATTTTCAGGCCTTGCGAAGGTGAAGCGCTTTCCATAAGCAATACGCTAAATTTCGCCAACGCTTGAAATGGCTTTGAAAAATCTTCGAATCCTATTTTTATAATGTTATATATTGAAAGTCGTTGGTCATATTTCTGAGGTTGCCTTAGGGTGAGATTCTCGCAAAGCATTCTGAAGGGCAGCTTCGCCAACCGCCTACTCCAACGATTCGATGGAAATAAAAGATAATTGCGTTGCATTATACTGCAAATTAACTTGCACTCCTTTCGTTTCGCAGGTTATGGCTAAAACGAAGACGTTCACCGAAATACTAGATGAAAAATTCATTCTTGGTGATGACCTCGGAAACAACACCATCGTTACATTCAGCCGAGCGTCCGATGGAAACTATTCATTAACTGTATGGCTTGTTCATCCCTCCGGACATTAATGTCGAAATTGTCGGGAAGTTGGAAGGGACGACCAAAAGGCAGTTACACTACCAAGCCCTGCAGTGGTAAGGCCGTATTCAGAAAAACCAGGATTGGTGAAACGTTCAGAATGTTCGATTGTATTCATTTCTCACGAGCCACCCCTTATGACTTGCAGAATATGGGAATGACATGCGTGCAGTGCCCGTCAGACAACTGAACAAGTGTAAAAAGATGACTCTTGTAGGACGGCTGTTGTTTTGGGAAACTAGAGCCGCATAACTAGAGCCGCATAACATCCACACGCACACTTGTGACAACTGCACGGGCTGCTAGGGAGAGCTTGTAGTGTGGAGCTTTTGCAATTACATCCGCTGATATTTGTTTCGTCCCATATTTCCTAGATATCATCTTCAAAAAGGACGCCCAATACTCGTACTCCAACTTTCTGCATGTCACTTGGCAGCAGCTCTGTGAGGTGCCTAAACGGTAGCACTTTGCTATTTGTCGCATTTAATACTGTTCCAGATTGTCAGAATTTAAGGAAACCAGGAAACTCGGTGGGTTAGATACAAATAATGAAATGTTATTGGCTTATGATGTTATTTTAGCTGATTGCCGTCCTAGCAAGGGAAACATCGTACGTTTTTGCAGTTTGCCATTTTTCTGATAAGAAGGTCTGAAGACTGGTCGAACGTCACAAGTGCGATAGAACACCCCTAACTACTCTCTCAACTGGTAAGCATAGCGTCGCCTCAATCTTTACGACTAAATGACTTCTTAGGCTTTCGTAATTAAGTGTATGCTTACTTTTTGTTGCTTCGTAATCCGCAGCTGCGAAAACAGCCTTAACATAAAGGCACATCACTATGCTGAATACGTTGTCCTCATACAGCTGTATAAACGCTCCAAACACTCATTTCTTTTTGATGTATGCGGAGGCATGCCCAGTTTAGTTGAGTGTCTCGAAGGCGGAGAGTGCCGGAACTATATACAGGTGGTCGCAGCGATGACACCAGATCGGGTAAGAATGACCGGATTGGCAGAGTGAGCAAGGGCCGCTGCTATGTTATAACCGGTGTTAATTAACTTTGGGCTTTCGTATACATTTCGTCATTTAAAAACAGTACGACTCTTTCCTCCCGAAAGAATAATGCTTTATTTAGTTCCAAAACGAACAACTTCGCGACGTCTAGAACAGCTTCACCAAGAAGGAAAAAAAAAACTGTCAGCCGTTCCACTGGGATGGAGATGGAAGACCAGCGAAGCTTTAATATGTAGGGAATAGTATGTATTTCCTCTTATGACTATTACGATGTGATGGTGTAATTGGTTATTTGAACTATTAAATAATGAGAAATATATATGATCCGGTGGTTTTCATTTATTTAGTGGTCGCAGGGGCCATGGCCCTATGGTCGCTACTGTACACCGCCATAGGATGTACGGCAAAGATTGGCATGTCCTTCATAAACACGTCATCAAGGCCACGCGCAATCGGTGAGAACGCGAGCAAAACGCCGCCGCCGTCGACAACAGTTGTGCGCGTTGTTTGTGTGACCGTACACAACCGCTGTCAAAACGCTGGCTACGTGACGAATGGCTAAACGCCGTTGTCGACACTAATAGGCTCCGTACAGTCGAGTTTGCGGCTGCTCTGTCGCCATCTGGCGCAGCGACGCAACAGTGTTGGGAAGTGGGCGCCGCAGCTCGGCCGGCTCGATAAGTATTCTTTCCCGCGCGCTACATTTCGTCTCGGCCATGGTTGAAGCCATTTTGCTTTGTTCACCTGCCTCCTTATTGTTTTTATACGTCTTGCGACGGTGCAATGGCATGCGCTTCATCGGCAAGCGTCGGAGGTGAAAAAAAAAAAAAAGGCAAGTGGAACCGGCGATACTGCTGCGTAAAGGGCTGTCACAACCACGAAGGCCAGCCCGGGATAAAGTTGTACAGGTTTCCTGGCAAATCTTATGAGATCGAACGGCGAAAGAAATGGATCGCAGCTGTGAGGAGAGTAAAGTAAGTTAGCTTCTTTGATATTTGTGAGAAGGTTTTGTTCTGTAAAGCGTGCTACACATGCGCGTTTCACAGCTCGTTGTGCGACGCCAGCGGCCATGGCCCTGCAGCTGATGAACATTTAAAAGAAATTTGTCACGACTTTGCTGATTTGACGACTGCTTGCCGTTGTCTTAGCATTCGGTATGATCAGCATAGCACTGGAATGTGCGATGAGTAATATTTTATGCCAAGGAAGCCTATTTTGTGCTGGCGAGAACTAATTCGACGATCCTCGTTTCGGGCGCTGGCGCTTGAGAGGCGCGGTTTCACATGGTGCGATTTCTCTTGTGATATACATTTGCGATGTATCATTGTAAAAGCAAAGTGCGTATGCAAGGAAAGGAATTCGCAAGCGAAATCGTATCTTGTGAAAGGGGCCTAATGAGCCTCGATCATTGTACATGATGAAAAACGAACATTCGCGTCATGTAAATTCAGATTGCCTAGTTAATAAATCTCGTTTATCAGCGCAGCAGGTGGCTCCGACTGGGTCCCAAACGAGTCAACGAGGATAGCATGGTCACTGCCACACGATCCAAAAATCTGACTCATTCAGCTCACTCGACATGACTGTGCTGACGACAGCCTACGAGTGAGTGTGTAGCTGCACGCGGTCCAGATCGAGCTGTATGACAATCTAAAGTAACAGTGTGACAGGTGCATCAAATGATAGGCCGCGGCGTACAACGCGCCGGAGCGAAATGAGGCATGCATTGCCAACAGTGAGGCGTCGATTAAGAATCGGTCAACTACAACGTTTTCAGGGTGCCAGTTTAGTGACTTCAATTTTAGTATAACAGTAAGCTTTACTCGTGTGAAGGATGACGTCGTATACTTGCTTTCCCTGTTGCGAACGGCACTTCGCGTGAACGTCCACGCCGTCCACTTCTTTCACGCAAGCAACATGCCAAGCAGCGTAGAGCTTGCCTCCGCTGGTTAACGCTGCACCATGAAAGTAATCGTCTATTCCTTTAATAGGCCTGAACCCCGATAAAACTATTTGTGACATCACAGAGGGCCACGCTTGTACTTTCACGTACACACACGCACAAAAAAAGAACACGGATCGCGGATATACGCGCGGCTTTCGGAGGCGTGTATACGTAGTTCCGAAATCTCGCTGTCTTCCCCCCTTCCCAGTTTCGCGCCGCCCGCCACATGCAACGCTGAGCATCGCGCCACCGCGGCTGCGCAGCAGCGCCGCCTGTTCACTGTACGGAGCCTATTAGGGGAGAGGCGGGCGAGAGCCCAGAGAGAGTCGGCGGCACAGGCAGGCAGGGCTGCGCGCATGCGCCGCATTGGGAGAGCGGGCACGCACACGCACAGTCTAGGGTGCCTCGATGGCCTCCTCGCCCACCGCACCCCTTCCCCTGCGAAGTCGCGTTCGCTCTCCGCCGTGCGTTCGCGCCACGTGAAAGCACGCGTCCCTCGCCCTCGTGCGCTATCACTCGCACATAAAACACGTTTGCTCTCCGCCGTGCGCTCGCTCCCCGTGAAAGCGCGCATCCCTTGACCTCGCGCGATTTCACTCGATTTTCGTCGGCCGGTTGTTTGTGTCACTACTGTGTGCGACGTTTGACTAAAGGGACTCGTTGTGGCATTATGTCCGCCACATCAGCGACATAGCAGGAAACAGATTCCAGTCGTGACGAATATTTGCACACCACTCACAAAAGGGCGTCTTGCGGGGTTTCCTCGTGTGGCTCTTTTTGCTTCAGCGTACACATGCTCGACGTACGCCACAATATTCGGGTGTTACGCGGTATTCTTTAAGCAGGACGAAGATTGGGCTTTGTGATTATCCATGTAGACGACCCGCAGGCGAGTGTACCACGCATTGAGCTTCTTGTGCTAAATGTAACAGCTGCTACGTATCTTCATCTACGGCTGCATCGCTGCGACAGCTGTGGGTCGTCTTGGGTGGCGGTACTCTGAAGACGGTGACATAACCCATGGTGGACCCACCGATTCGACTTCTACTCTCTGATGCTTGATATAGAGCTTCTCATTTACCATGGGTTTTGCGGCTCGCATCGCCACCACAAACTTGACTGATTGATAAATTCATTGATTCATCTACTTTTTAGGCCTGGTACTTGGACGCTTCAAGTGGAGAGCTCAAGGAGGGAACAAGCCGTGGTCAACATTCTGGTCACGTCCCAAGCCAGAGACCTCAAGAAGCCGATAGTGGCTTCATGCCAAATGTCAGAGGAGGTAGTTGACATTGTCATTGACACAAGGCTTACTGCGGTGGTGATCAACAAACAGGGGCTTAGGTGCCCTGTCCAACTGCATGATGACGGCAATGGTAAGGGAACCTTGGGAATTGCTTCTTGCAGATAAGCTTGATACATATTGTCGCTCATTGCAGGTATGGCTATGCTTTTTGATATGTGGTTTAATACAGTTATATAAGAAAAATTATGCCATTAAAATGCAACCACACACGTCAATATGACAGGAGGAGACATATTTCGGTGCCTTTCGCACGCCAGTAATGCTCTGAAATTGCTAGCTATAATCTGTGGAGTACTGGGAACTTTTATTCTGCTAAATGACTTGCTAAATTACTGATTTTGCCAATTGATTTAGTAGTGCACAGTCGCGCATTCAAACTAATGTCTCGCAGCTTTGCAGAAATATTTTATTTGGTCATTTTACCAGTGTGATAATATTGTATCGTTCAACTAATCTAAAAATAGTAGGCTTTGCTATTATGCTTTTTATTGCCATTTTTATGTGCTTATAGTCTCACTCTAGCTTGCAATATATTTGCATTGTACTATGCTTTATTATCTGATTATTATTCGTGTATTTTTTCAGTTTTGTGATGTGTATCTGTTAGCCCTTTCCCTACGTTACCACGGTCCACTTGGCAATGGTCGTCAAATCGCAGAGCGTAGAAAATGAGGGACGAACGCAAAGAGACATAAAGAGCGCTGACTCCCAAGTAGTCTTTATTTCATAGAAGGTGCACATTTATAGTCACCACACATAAAAAAAGAAAAAAACTTTATACCTTGTGCAAAAGCCGTTTTTATTTTTCGAGAAGAAAGAGGGGGTGCTCACGTATTCCTCACTAAGTTTGTTAATCGGATCTGCTTCAATAATTTCTCGTGTCGTCTGATTTGTCGTCGTTTTGACGACAAATGCCGGAGCACACTCCTCAGAAGGTTCAAGTTTCAAAAAGTAACACAGTTACCCATTCATTGTCCTTTTTGGCTAACACCTCACGAGATTGGTACCAGCTTCCTGGGCCTATAACGGCCATCAGCGGCGCCATACGCTTTAAAAATGCCTTGCTAACTAGTTGATTAGCTGGTCTTTAGGTATTGTATTTCTGCGTGTTGTGTTATATATTTATTGTATATATTATTGCATTCATGTGCTTACTTGCTTATGTACTGCTGCTATATTGTTTAACCCATGTTATTTTCACAATTAATCCTTGCCTATTATCAAATTGAGATATTCATGTACATTTGCCCCTGCCCTGTGTAATGTACTATGTACCCTGAGGGTAAAAATAAATAAATAAATAAATAAATAAATAAATAAATAAATAGGTAGGTAAATAAATAAATATTTCTCTTTACGTTCGCCTTTTGTTTTTGGCATGCTGATATTTGAATATCATCAATTTCCAGCTAGCGCCAATGTCAGCTCTACTTGGGTAATAGGCCTGTGAGATTAGGTATGTACCGCTTATCAGATAATCATCTCACGCCATCTTGTGTTACTAGGTATGTGTCGCTGCATATTTGTCGCCCTTCAACGAATCTCATTCACCTTAGCTTGAGTCACTGGATATGTAAAACTAGGTGTGTGTGTGTGTGTGTGTGTGTGTGTGTGTGTGTGTGTGTGTGTGTGTGTGTGTGTGTGTGTGTGTGTGTGTGTGTGTGTGTGTGCGTGTGCGTGTGCGTGTGTGTGTGTGTGTGTGAAAACTTTTTTATTTACAAATGTCCTGAGGCTCGACTCTTTCCAGCCGAGGCAGGCCGCACTCACGATGGCACCGTTAGGCCTAGCCCTTCAGCGACATCGTGGGCCCTCTGCACAGCCCGTAGCTGATCTTGAAATGATGAACTCTGTAGCATCTTCTTCTAATGAAGCCATTCTTTGTCATGAAGGGTTGGTGAGAGTCTCAGGGCATCCCGCGAGCAGGTGTCTGATCCCAATGATGCCATTGCGCGCATGACAATTTTTCTTGATCTCCCTTTCTGGATACATTTTAGCAAGGTGGTACGGCGTGCGGTAAGTTCCTGTTTGTAATAGTCGCAGTGAAATTGCCTGAACCCAGTTCAGCTTTGAATGTGGCAATGGAAATTGTTGGTGTCCTAGATATAAGTGTTTAGCAATCTCGTTTATGTTAATAAATAATCTATAAATTCCCCGGTCTGGTGGTGGACAGCTCGGTTGTTACTGTCATGGCTAACAAGTCCTCGTGCCAAGTCATGAGTAACCTCATTGAGGTTAACCATGGTCTTATCCACTTCTCTCATATGCGCAGGGAACCATTGGATTTAAGTCCTCATAGTCATGGCGATTTCAATAAGTTTAGCTGCAACGCCAACCTTTATCGAAACTCTTAATAGCAGCTTTGGAATCGCTGTAAATGAAAGTTCATTTATTATTTCTGGTGGCTAGAGCCATTGGCACTTGCTCCGCCACCATGGGATCCTTGGTAAAGACAGTAATGGCTTCTTGTACCTTCCCTTGAATGCTTGCTACTACGGCAGTATATGCTTGTTTTCCTTTCACCCAGGCAGCATCCACGAAAGCCGCTCGTTGATTCTACTGTCTCCCGCACGAGTGCTTTAGCTCTTGCCTTTCTCCTTTTGATATTGTGCTCTGGATGCATGTTTCTAGGGAGGGGGGTGGTCCTAATCATATCCCTAATCTCAGCTCGTAACTCCAATTCATCCTCCAGTGGGCGTCTTGACCGCTCTGCCCCTATTGCCTGTAGTATATGCCTGCCGGCTCACGTTTTTGTCAATCTTTCCTGTTGTGATAGCTGTTGAGCCTCCGCAACTTCCTCTATTGTGTTGTGCACCCATAGACTGATCGATCCCTCGGTTGCAATGTTAATCGGTATCCCTAGGGTATCTTTAAACAGCGTCCTAATCATCGTGTTCATTTTGCTAAGTTTTACCTGCGTCCAGTTGAATAATCGAGCCGCATAAGTGACATGACAGAGCAAAAGCATCAACTATCTTGTAATATAGGCTGAGACCGTCGCGTTTGCTCGCCGCCGTGCGTTCGCTCTCCGTGAAAGCGCACGTCCTCCGCGCGCTTTTACTCGCACATACGGCCCGTGGCAACCATTTTATTGGCGTTGAACTTTATACGGAACCTCACAGCGACGGCGACGGCAGAAATATGCTTGAAGTGTCCATATAATTGCTATCACAATAAAAATAATTGAATAGCAATGGCTACATGATAGTAAAGACATATGATGGCAATTTTCGGTGATACTTCCACAGAATAGGAACGCACATATCAAATGGGTACATGCTTTATGGTGCCACAAGTAATATGAAAAAGAGACGAGTAAAATAGGTCATAAGACTTGAATACCATGCATTGCGGGACTAGAAAGAAAAAGAAAGAAACAAACACTGAGGACCAGAAGAAACAGCGACATATCAAATTGAATTCGTAATCCTAAGGAAAAGCCTTATGATATGGTGTTTATATTTGCATTGCGTAAGTTCAAATTTTATATCCACCTTGGGAAATTCAGTCACGCTGGCACTCCAGAAGTTAATAACAATTTGCAGTATCAATTTATTCTAGGAAGTGCTTAGATTCCAAAGCATCGGAATGCGAATTGCGGTGAGCATTCCTGTTCTGACGTTTAGTAAACAAAAGTATATAATAAATAGTAGCTTCTACTATGTATATGTGATACATGCATATATATATATATATATATATATATATATATATTGTATAGGATACAATGTTTCTTAAATATTATCATCATGCTTGATTGTCTTGGATGACCGTTATAGTTTTCGAAAATTTGTAATGACGTTTGCATAAGAATTTGTAACTCAGCATCCCATAGAACAAGCGGGCGTAAAACTGCACGTAGTACATATTATTTTTGAATCATAATGAAATAAGAATAGACAATAAACGAGGCACCCGACAACGTTTTCTAATTTCGCTCTTAGCATCTCTACATGTTGCTGCACAGCGCTTGAATGAATGAGACCGTGGTGCATACTTCCTCTGACATGTGGCTCCAAGTGTACGCGTAGTGCAATTAGACCTACCTAGTCTCCATTTTAGAGAAATTAGGCATAACCGTAGGTAACAGGCACCTAATGAAGTTACTGTCCATGTTTTAAATAGTCCGAAATGGCTCTGGCGTCCCAAGTACGCTTGTGAGGGCATGGCCAGGCGTTAAACACCTGGATAAATATGAGATAGATGCTTGGCAAGGATGTCCTAATGGTCTCACAGCAGAACTTCAATGCAGGCCAAGTCTTATTTTGATGCGACAGAATAAATGAAGTGCGCAGGCTTTGTTTAAAGATTAGCTACGGCAGAGCATGGTTGTACGCGCGGTAAATTCTTTTGTTCAACGAGAATCGCCGGAGTGGGTGAATATGACACATGATAAACACATACGTGGATAGTGCATTTCCTCCTCGCCAGCGCCTTGCTAGAATAAAAGGATGAGTCTTAACATGCAGGTGCTGCTTCGATTGTCGTCCCAGTTTCTACACAACGCCACTGCTGGTCGCGTTTGCATCAAGCCAGTCGTTATACGGTTTCCGAAGACGTGACCGTAAAGGAACCAATCCGAGAGTGCGCCAAAATGCTGCTTCTCAAAGAGTGACGTCCATGTGGAAATTCCAGCCGCAGATGACGAGGAAGAGCTCTTTCCAACAAAGCTCTGGAGGGAGTGCGGAAAACGTGGAGACTTCATAAAAGTTCCGACCCGAGTACTCGAAGAGCTGAAGTCAAGACCGAGAAACTTGGACGGAACAGGTGCTCATTTATTATTTACATCATAGAGACATATAAAACAGTAAGGAAGACTATTAGGTGGCCTTTTATAAAACTGAAAGAAGAAATATCCGTGACAAGTACGAGTACAACGACAACACATTATTTGGGAGAAGTTCACAGTATAATACGCCGGGGGAAGGGGAGGGGGGGGAAGAAGGGAGAAAAAGTGTTAGGGAGCAGGCGGCCAAAGAAATTGCTCGTTGGTTACAGGGCCATTGAGAGCGCGTTCGCCGAGTCGCACCCCTCGTCTTCGGCAGCGCTTCGGGCCGTCACACATTTCCCAAGACGTAAGTAGTGTGGTCGGGAAAGTTGTCGCGAAGGAAAAGGAATGGGGTACGCGCGCCCCCTCAGACACACACAATCCATTTTACCTTGTTCTTAGTAAACAAATGCGTTGCACTTGGAGAAAGCAGCGTAATTAAGCTTTGTAAACAGTATGTATGAAAACGAACAAACATATTTATACTATACTTTTTATTAGAATAGTTGAAAGTCTGCGCATGTCTTGTGCGTTTCTTATTTGTCCTCATTTTTGTGAGGGCTGCACGAACCATGAGATGAATGCATACCAACAAGTTCCGTTTTCAGTTCTAATGCAGTTTGCCAATGCGATGTATTGTGGGTGCCAGCTGTATCATCTGTAAGTCCAATTACAGCTGCTGCAGTGGAGATCAGATACAGCAGTAATGACAACGAGTAATGACAACACAAATACCAACACCTCCTGTGAGCGATGCAAATGCTGTGAGCACGCGTTATGAGCAAAATATTTTCACGGCCCCAAACAACAGGGAAAATGCGTCGATACGCATGCCTCTCGGCCGCCATTGCATACGGCCGCCTAATAGCATAATTTGCTGGGCTAGTCGCAACACAAATTATGGTGGAAACTCTTTGCAATGGCGGCCCAGCGCAACGTCACACAACGTCAAGTTGACGTTTATGAAACGGACTTTCCTGTGATGCTCCTCACGGTGCATTGCTTCAGCCAATCAACAAGCCGACGTGGCGGCTACCTTAGACCGCCACCACATATTCGCGAAATTTCAGATATATTTCACGGGCTTCTGCACGCTACCGCCCAATTTTCTTTTTGAAGCGCTAAAGTAACAATATAGCTGTCAAGGATATGACAAAGGTATACGTCGATAAAATTTGCAGCTCCACGTCACATTTTGTCATTTCGATGAAAACGCTCAATTGCATATTGCAAAACTGCGGTTTACCGGCAGAAATAGTGAAAAAATGTCGCAGTCTCACCTGAAAGGCGAAGCATCAATTGCGATAGCAAATTTGTAGAGAGCTATACGGAGTAATGATAGTAGCTTTATCAGCTGTATAAACTTGGACATGCAGCAGCACCGGCAACACGCAGAACTGTTGTCGACGCCGTCGGCGTTTTGCCCACGTTCGCACAAAATGCGTGCGGCGTTGGTGATTGTTGCCGGAGCCTCTGATATAAATAGGTACTTGGTGCCGCAGCTAAACGTCCCCTCCCTCCCCCCCCCCCCTTTCCACGGCCTTTCGTGCGTCAGAAGAAGGCGCGTTTGCTCTACATATATGGTTATTGTAAAGGAGGAAAGAGACGCCTACTTCTGCAGCCCTTAAGGGAGCACGGCACAGAACGCGCGTTTGTTCTCCGCCGTGCGTTCACTCCCCGTGAAAGCGCGCGTCCCTCGCGCCCTTTCACTCGCACAACAGCGTTCGGCGGCGCGCGGCGACGATTTCATCTCCATTGACGTCATACGGAACCTCACATGACCTCTCGAAAGCCAATAAGAGAAATTTTTCGCCTTTGTGAGCTATGCAAAAAATAAAAAAGGGGCGACTTCCGTCTTATAATGTTGCAATACGACGCCTTAAATACATCTATGCCCCCACTTCATTTCGCTCGTTTTCCGCGTTGTCTTGCTATTTCCAATCCAAGCTAGCGTACTCCTAGCTAGTCATGCCACACCCATCTTTCTAGATTACCCTATTTACAAAGAACTATAAACTCACTTGTCGCCTACAGTGGAGCACTGGACTATAGGCGCTCAGCATTGAAGTGGTGAAGCCTCAAGGCACTACTTAAGCCATCTGAAATGCTTGTTTTCTACGGCTCGGAACACAGTATGCTTTCATGACGACGCAGACTGTAATATTACGTGCATTTATAGCATTGTTAAACTAATGAAAGTAATTATTCCGCGTGACACCCACAGCCTTCCCTAGCAAAGGCGGCACACAGCAATGCCTACCAACGCCACTGGCAGCTACTACTGTGCAACATACATGCGGCGGCCTGTGCCTCGGGGCATTCGGCCGTCGCATTATTGCACTCTATACTCTGGCCATCTCGAAGCTTTCGGTTCACTATCGCCACTCGCGACAGAAAGTGTCAAATTTTTGGTTGTATGATAAGGTTTTGGTCTTCATCAAAACTTATTAGATGCGAAGCATCTTATGGTCGGGGCTATGTCACTCCCTCCCTCCCTGCGCCGTGCGGCGTCCACACCCCTACTGCGCTTGAGCATCCTCCTCTCCCTCCTCTCCTCTCCTTGACTCATCTCCTCTCCTTCCCCTCCTCTCCTCTCCGACGCTCCTCTTCTCTCCGGATTGCGCAACTAATGGCAATACCTGGGGCTCCGCGCGCGATAATGCGTAGCAGCTTAGGTTAGAGGCGCGACGGTAGGCGCCCCAGAGGCACCGGCAACAGTCACCAACGCCGCGGGCGTTCGGTGCGAACGCGGGCAAAATGCCGACGGCGTCGACAACAGTTCTGTGCGTTGCTGGTGCTGCTGCATGTCCAAGTTTATACAGCTGATAAAACTACCTTGAGTCGACCCCATGGCTGCTTCGCATACTACTCAGGGTTCCCCTACGGGAAGATGGTGTAATTTTTTTGATGCAAAATTAAACAAGCATCTGCGTTAATATAATAATCTACCGTTTAACGTATTCAAAAGAACGGAAAAGGTTGGGGCCAAACATTAGCCCCGTGTGCGCCATTCGCTATGGACGGCGGATAGACAGATTATAGACGGATAGACTCGCCTAGAAAAGGCGTGACAAGCGGCTTCCAGTGACTGCGAAGATAGATGGCGGGAGAGTCATGGTATTCCTAAAGTCCCTATATAAGAAAAGTACCGCCATCGTTTGATCAACGCCGCTTCTCCTGTATCTCCGATTGGGCGATGATAGCGCGCGCTTTCACATCTTTACATTGTTTTTTCCGCCTCAGAGCCATGTTGAAAGTCCTGTGCGCAGCCGCAGTCGCCGGCGGTGGCGGTGGCGTGCGCCCGGCCTGAAAGCTTCAACGTGGACTTTCTAGGTACGCCACCGTCGACTTGCTTTCGCAAGCAAAGAGTAAAGAAAATAAACAAGCGCTTTAGGAGAGGAGACGGCGGAGGAAAGAGTAGATGGCGGTACTTTTTTTATATAGGGATTTTAGGTATTCTGATATTGCAATATTGCGGTGGTCGATAACATTAATAGGCGGCGCTGGAACGTTGCATAGCACAATATTCTGTGTTTGACACAAGCAAGCGGCGTCTGCCGGCTGTGCTCGTGTTGGCATACGTGGTTCTATGTCTAAATTTTATTGTCTGCTCATTTCGCGAGTTTCACGCTATCTTTGTGCACTTAACTGCCGTCCAGCAGACTCAGGTAGAACTCAGGCGGGCAATACACCCAGGGCACCTTGAATAGCACCACTGGGAGGCGTTATCATCCTGTTCGTGTTGCGTTGGTGGGTTAACAGGTGCGCGTGAGAGGCCGTGGACATCAGAGTGTTTCCATGCAGACTTGTAGACCACGGTGATCTAAAAATAATACTGACCGACGATTCCGATACCCCCTAATTCAAGATTTGAGCGCAGCTCTAAACCTGTTTACACTTCGCGATGTTATTGGCTGGCGCGGACAATCTCTCTCGTTCGGCACGTTCCAAACGGAGCGAAGTGTGTGGTGCGACTGCCTCGTTAATGGGGACATCGCGAGAGGCAGCGCGTGGTTGACGCGTGGAAGCGGTTCACAGCAGCCGCGGCAGACACACCTCTGCCGGTGGACAGCGACGCGTAGAGTGCCTCGATGCGCGCGCCCCCGCAAGCAGAGCGGAGGTCAGCGAGCACCCGAATAACGCGCGCTACTCTGGGGTCATCTCTTAACCATCGACGCCATAGTCCGACTTGCGCAGCAATACTCTCTCCTTATGCTTGCCAGTCTAATAGCTTAAATACATCTGGTAAGCATGCAGTAAATTACATTGAATACGTTTTGTGACCTTGCCTGCTTCCTTTTTTGTCTGGCTTTCGTCCAGTTCTCGTGTCAAAAATTTAGCTAGCTTTAGAATCTTTCAAGGCATTTGTTAGGATATTCACGTATGGTTCCTGTGCTGCTTGATTACACAATGCTCCCATGACAGCCTGTATGGCCACTGAATCGAGTGCGTTGTCGAGATCAGTGAGAGCAATAAAAAGAGGTTGCTTCTACTCCGCTGATTTCTGTATTTCTTGATTGATGCTATGTATGTCAATCAGTGTAAAATAGCCCATCTTGAAGCCAGCCTGCTCGTTTGCTTGTTAAAAGTCAGGTGTTGCCCAGAGTTTAATGAAAATTACATTGGTGACTAGTTTATAGAACAGTGCGAACAAACTAATGTGTGTATAATTCTCCCACTCTTTGAAGGTATTTTGTTATAGACCAGTACGGTGTTTCAGCATTTATTCCTTTTTCCCCTGTTCTGTTTTACTAGGGCAAGCCTATATACCCACAGCTCTTCTAAACTTATTTCTATTAACGCGACCCGTAAACGACTCTTAGCAGAAGAACAACCATTCATCCAATCCACTTTAACCCCTAAAAGAGAGGCGTTCACGGCGATAGCAAGGCCTAGCTTCCACTCAAATACTTGGGACAGTGTCATAATTAACACTACCTGTAGGCGACATGGTTGGTGCGACGCAGCAAACGAAACAGCTGCGTCGGGACAGAAATAGCGCCCCGGAAACCACCAGCCGTATTGTAATGCTGGCGCAACGAGGAGCCCCGCTAGCGTATTTTCAGGGGTCGCACTTCGATGCTGCTCGAGATGAGACCGGCGAAAGACTGTCGGAGATTGCTAGCGTCCATTTAAAGTACTCAAAAGCTTTAGCTTCACGTTTATGGTCTGTTCCGCTAAGGTCAGCTTAAGTACCCGGCCAGGCACTCAGCAACGTTACTTTGCCTGGTGAGAACGGTCATACGAACAGGAGAATACCGAACGCTCCCTGGGCTTCACTTCTAAGGCAACAAAGCGGAGTGTATTTTATAAGTCACCTTGCTTTACAGCCCATGGACTACCGTATAGAGCTTCCGCCAGAAATTGTCACCAGTGCGCTCCCATGGCAATAATGGATAGCACAGGTATCTGTCAAATCTTCCTATCAGTAAGGGTTCCCTCGAAGAGAACAATACATTAGATAAAAAGGGGCTTACCACTTTACAGCAGGTGATACGGGTGGCCGCTGAGTCTACACGTATAAAACGTGGTTGAATAATCACATGCGGGAAAACGGGAGCGGTGGCGCTGCCTTCCACACTCGCCACATGATCTCCTTGGTTCCGAGTCTCCTTGGGTGCCCAGGAGACTCGGGCAACCTCGGAGGGATGTCACGTTACAGTCTACCTGATCGTTTGCCACGCATCCGATCCTCATGGGTACGAGGATTCTTACAATCCTTAGCTTCAAGCGTTCTTGTGAAGTCATTTCGCTGTCTCGGAATTTCCGAGCATTTATACCATTCTAGACACAGCAATGCAATTAGCTTTTAGATATTGCTTCATCAATGATAATTGTTGCGTTGATAAAGCAATGTTTTATAGGAAATTATTCTGCTCCAAAGTCAAAAAGCCGACTGATGCCAGGAGGTCGAAGTTTAGGCAAAATCATGCACTACCCACAACACCCATGCTAAGCTACCGTGCCTGCCGCACCCTTAAACAGTAGTGCCTCATATCCTTCTCGCAATAATATTAGGACTGCACGTCGCTCACGTCTCTGGAGGCTTTCAGTATAACAAGCTTATAAAACAACCCACCAGCCGTCTCGCTCTACTCGGATGACGTTCAGTTGCTGGAAAGTCTGTGGTTCCTGCGTCTACAAGTATACAAGACATTACGGTGGCGGCGACGCTTGCGTTCGCACTATGAATACGCCTACAGCTTCAGCGTAATTGTGGTCGCAGCAGAAAACTGACAATAAAATGTGCAATATAAGTGCCTACAGGTGAGGAACCGGATTTTTTCTGTAGCTTTACCCGGGTTAGATGAGCAACCACAGACGACGTCGAATAACCGTGATGTGTTCTATTCCTGTAATTCTGTTATTTTCGTTTGTTTGTCCAGCAGCTCTTGCTCCTAATTTTGCAGGTCCGGATATTATGCAAGCCGACGGCACCTACAGTGGCTACTACACCCAGTTCACGGGCAAAGGAAGGTGGCTTACGTTTACGGAGACAACAAGATCAGACATGGCCCCCGAAGGCCGGGTTTCCAACACGACCCCCAACTTACGGTCGGTACGGAGAACGACACCGAGGGTGAGTTGATGAACCGTGCCTTTACATCACATATACATGGCTCTGTCGCATTGCTTTTAAGGTGATTAGAACTGATGTAGGGGTCCTGATGCTTTACATATTTCAATGGATTCCTTGTAGAGTGCGGAGTCTTACGCTAATAAACTTCGACAATGGTACGTGCAAAAAAAAAAAAAATCCCGGTAGCGTCGGAATTCAAAAAGAAAGAAAACTATGTATGACGCAACAAACTAGCTCCGTTAATCTCTTCGCCGCTGATCCTTGAGATATAAGACAGCGGATTAGCAAGTTGGTCGTGTTTGAGTCTACGACTTGTTACGACTGTTATTCTGGTAGTTCTTCAACTCTACTGCGTTTTGCAGAATGAACTTCTATGAACAGCCCCAAGGAGCGTGCACCAGCGATATCTGAATGAGGTATTTTTCAGAACTAGACAAAACTGCACGAGCGTTTACTTGTGATTCAAGCGTACATTTAGACACCCACGCCTGACCAAACATTCTGGTTTCTTTTTTCTTTTTTTTCTTTTACGTTGTTGCATGAATTGCAAATATTGCAAATACATAGCAGATTTAAGACGCTTAGACCGCCGGTGCTTAACGATTACTGAGTACCCATTAACCAAGAAAACCAAGAGCAAGTAGTAAAGAGAAAAGATTTCGGTGCATTATAAAACCTGTCAGACGCCGAACGGAACTTCGCAGGAAAGCTAATTACGCAATGGATTAGCTTAATGGGGCCCTGAAACACTTTCATAACTAATCATAGATTGGCGTCAGTATTACAAGACGTCACCTCACAAATATCCTGCAAGAAAACATTTCCTGTCAGAAAAAAAAAAACAGAAACCTGACTTACACAGGTTCTTGGAAGCAGTGCGGTGGGAGTTCTTTCTTCGAGAGCGCATTCAAAATAACTTCAGCGGTCAATTTCTCTATTTTCTGAGGTACCCCATCTAAAAGAAAAGCACGTTGCAGCAACACATAAGCACGTTCTTACAAAACGCGCTTCAGCAAGCTTCTATTATATAGTATCGTTTAACACAAGAAGGTAACGGGATCGTGCCATGTTTTTGCGTGGAAATCACGCGATTGGCTAAGTAAGCTGCATGAATTGTCGTGCGAGATCTCATTTATTCTTTTCCGCACAAAGAACTTACTTGTTAAGGGCTCCTAAAAGCTTCATAAATGAAAGGTTTGGCCATAGAATCCTAAAATATAACCACTGTATTTCCTTAAAGTTTCATCTCCCCACAAGAGTTTTATCTTAGGCCAACTCTTGTATCAGTTAGAGAACGTGCCTTTGCTCGACGAAACGGCGTATGCGTTGGGTCGTGTGTTACGCCCATTTTGTGCAGCGTTTTTGGCCAACATTTATCTTGACCTGGAAACTGATTAACATAGTGCAATTGTATTTTACGCATATTCGGATATGTCTGCGATCTTTGGTTTGCTTTAGAACAACAAGAGTGCAATTCCGTTATAAAATATGAGTAGTTCATGATTTATGTGTACATTTAAAACGGATATGGAGGAGACTAATTTTTCAGCACGATTTCCCAGTTGATGACCGCTGGCAGATATAGACATTCCCCCCTTACTGATTTCTTATGATATAATACCCCAGGCGGTAAAGGGAGCCACTTCCTAAACGTGTGCGGGAAGGTACGTGCATGCAACTAGTCTGAAAGAAATAAAAGCACATAAACTGAGCACATGTCGTAGATATAAGTTTAGTATTCATCAAAAACTACGAATTTATCACATCCACATCGGCGGAAGTAGACAGTTTCTTCTCAAAGAGAACAGCTTTCTTTGTCTCTATCGTCCGTTTTCGTGGTTGGGTTTTGGCGGTCGGAGGTTTCCGGTCATCAGGGTGGAACAAAGCCGCTGACGAAAATGCGCGTGAACTCGGTCCACAAGGTGGGGCGCGTTCGTTCAATGCGGAAAGCCAACCGTCACGGTTATGTCATCAAGCGCACCATTCAGTTATTGAGTGAATAGCTTTCTTTGAAGCATTTGGCTATTCGCTTCAGTTTCTGCAGAAATGCTTTCGAATATTTAAGACTGTGCGATTTTTCGAATATATAAGATGACATATGCACTGCTGTATTAATTACTTGAGAAAAGCCTTTGTTAGTATTTTTATACAGTTAGAACATAAAAAAGAGCGTCGTTCAACGTGGCTACACACTGGGCATGCGCCGCGCTTCCTTCCGCATGTTCATTTATTACTTTGCCAGTGGTACACAAATTAGGACTTTTAAGTGGCAAAAGTTGCCTTAGCATTCGAGTAATCAGCTGTGGTAGACCGTCATCAAGAAGGATTCTTTGAAACTTTATTCATTCCAACATTCCATAATTTGGGATGCTGGGGGCCGGGGTCAAAAAGCCTCTTCACGGGCTTGACTAGGACCACGACCCCGTACAAAATGGCAGGGATAGGCACGCGTACAGGTCAATAAAGCAATGTACAGAGTGAAAACAACATACATATCTAGTTGAAATTTCATCGAACATAAACAGAAAGAGCTCAGTGAAATTCTTTTTAAGCGAAAATACACAAACAGCCACTGCACTTAGAATTTGCCGAAACCTGAGTGACATCGTTAGTAATCATATAACAGAAATCAGACAACAAAATGACGTTAATTTATGACTCTAACCAGACTGCATATATATATATATATATATATATATACATACATACATACATACACATACATATACATATATATACATATATATACACATACACACACATACACATGCACATACATACACTTACCAAAAGCAATGCAAGTGAAACCGAGAGGTATAAAGCGGCAAGAAAATATGTCAACTTTGTTTCGATAATCACATAAAAAAGCAAGGAAACCATGCAAACGAAAAACACAAATATTGAACGATATGTAAGCCAGAAAAGTATTTTTAGCAAGATTTTCATATTGTTCTTTGATTTAGGTAAAACGGCAAGAGAAAGCGCAGCATTTCTTTGCCATATTTAGTGCGCGTGCGTGGAAGAAACCACGTGTGAACATGACGAGTGTTGTAAAAAAAGGGTCCGCCGGTTTATTCGAGCAAGTGTGCTCAAAAAGTTATCACTTTTTAGCCCTGTGTGTTAGCGTTTCATAGGACTTGTGTAGTAGTAATCTGGTAGGGTTAGTAGGTTCATTTCATCAAAGAGCGGAGAAGTGTGACTTCCATACGAAACACTTGCAATGGCGCGAACTGCCCTTTTCTGTATTACATGCAATTTATGAATGTTCGTTAAAGTTGTCGTACCCCAAACCAGATGGCAGTAGTTTATGTGCGATAAAAACAAGGATTTATAGATGAGAAGCTTAACTTTTTTAGGAAGCAGAAAACGCACCCTAGACAAAATTCCGGTTATCCTGGACACACTCGAATACAGTTTTTCAATATGTGCATTCCATGACATAAGCTCATCGAAAATTACACCCAGGCATTTAATACGTGGTACTATCTGAAGTTCCGAGGTGCCCAGCATTAACGGTGCATGCAAGGGGGAGGTTTATTTCTAGGCCTAAAGTAAACAGCTTTAGTTTTCGAAGTGTTTAATTTTAAAGAATTAATGCATGTCCAAGAAACTAACTTCAATAATACCTGGTTCGCGTCATTGATCAGATCTTTATAGTGTTGCGCAGTCAGAAGTAGGGTTGTGTCGTCCGCATATATAACACACTTTACAGAGGCGTCAATGTTTACAATATCATATATATATGCAGAATAAAATGGGTCCCAGGATACTACCTTGGGGCACGCCTGCTGAAATTGCTTGTAAATTGGAGGTGTGATTGTTGATGACCACCACCTGCTGCCGATACTTTAAGTAAGATTCAATTAATTTTAGAAAGACACATCGGAAGCCGTAATGATTGCATTTCTGTAAAAGTGTAACATGATTTATGGTGTGGAAAGCCTTTGAGTAATCTATAAAGATACCGATTGTGCGCAGTTCGCATTCAAAAGCATCTAATATGAATTCCTTCTGCTCTAGGAGAGCATGCTCAGTTGTGCGGCCTTTAGTGAAACCAAACTGCGAAGAAGTGATGATATGGTGCTTATCTAAAAAAGAAGTCATACGTTTCTGAACCAGTTTTTCTAAACCTTTCGATATCACTGGCAATATAGATATAGGCCTGTAGTTGCTTAGTGAATTCTTATCTCCTCCCTTGTACAACACTATTACTTTCGCGACTTGTAGTTTTTGTGGAAAGATTCCAGTTGAAAAAGTGAGGTTGAAGATATGTTCCAATAAATCAGCAATGAGATCCAACACGTGTTTAATGGGTTTAATCTGGATATCGTATGCGTCGCAGGATGTGCTGTTTTTTGCAGACGAGAAAGCGTGCGCAATTTCGCTGGCTGCTGTCGGCGCCAAAAACGCGCTCTCAGGGGTACTGTCCGATAAATATGTAGTACAAGCGGGATTGTGCGCTTGCTTTGTTAAGGACAAAAAATAATCATTGAAAACGTTCGCTAAATCAGCATTGCGAATAGTGTCACCATCTACCATAAGCTCAGTGGGCCTGAAGTTGTTACCGTTACGGCCAAGAAACTCATTTAGCCTTGAGCAAGCTAACTCCGATTTATTCATTACGTCATTGTTGAAAGTGCTGCTTAGATACTTTCGCTTTTCGTGACGCAGCATACTGTTAACTTTGTTTCTTTGGTCTTTGAAACGTTCTAGCGTGTCTTCATTTTTATTTTTCAAAAACAGTTCGAATAATTTATTTTTACGTTTTATTTCCTTGATGCAAGATTTAGTAACCCAAGGTTTCTTAGCTCTGCGCGCAGGCTTCAGTTCTTTGTACGGAAAGCATTTCTTGGAAACTCTTGTTAGTTTTTCGTGGAAAGAATTATAGGCATGATCGGGTTCCTGCTCACGAATAACGTCTGACCAATCAGTCAATGATATCTGATTGCGAAATTCAGCCAATGTGTGCTCATTAATGTGTTGAATAACCGCTGCTTGTTTTTGTTGCAACTGTTGATGACACACTGTTTCGGTTATCATCATAAATATGGGAAGATGCATATGGGAACACTGCGATCGGCACTAAACTAAGCGTATTCAGCCGCGTAGTACTTCGGCCATTATTTGAGGTTCGCAATGCGCTTGGTCACTTGGAAGTGAAGTTTGTGAATATTTTCTAGCCTATATTTTTCTAGCCATATATTTTTTGTGAACGACGTATTTTTCTAAACTAAACACGTATACATAGAAACGTAATGTGGAGTCAGTTTGCTGAAAACAACGAACAACCTTGCGATTTGAGACACGAAGTCGCGAACGTCCGCCGCTTGTCATTTAGGTACATTGTAGCACCCTGAAACGGTGAAATCGCCGACGGTATGCGCACAAAGCACTCTACGCTGCGAGCATTTTCCGCTACGCTGTCCCCATTAGGAGCACACGCACCTTGCCGGTGTTATCTGCGCTATCTTGTTTGCGAAAAACCACTGTAGACTACATGTAAATTGAGAAATTTCACCGGCTATGTATTTTCTATTCTTTAACGTCTGTACCTGGAAGCTACATGCGCGTGGAAATTAAAAATAATAATAATAATTTAAGGGCACGTGCAAGGCATTGCCATCAAAAAAAATTAGTAAGTATGACAATTTAAAATGCATGTATCTGTGTAGCCTGTGTGTCGGTTGATATGCGCGATGCTGCTCGCAGATACAAAATTCAGTGCGTGTGCACTCCTGAAGTGGCAAACGTAGCAGACTGCATTTGAATGAGAGATTGCTGTGCTCTCTTTTACATACTGCCGCCAATCTTGGCGCTTTACGCTTTTAGAGGGCAGTCACATGGATGCTTGTGGTCGACGCCCGCGCGTTCAAGTGAAAAAGTGACTGTTTGCGGAATCTGATGCTGGGAATGCCATTAAAAAGTACGCAACCGATCAGCTGAAGTGCTTGTAAATGTGAAAAAGTGAATGAGCAATATCTTTGTGAGATCGCCACCTTCATTTTCGTAGCTCGCTGTGTCGCGGTAGTAATTCGGTGACTATGAAACATGCAGAAGGCTGGAGTGATCCATCAACGGAAGTACCCATCCATCTCTTCCAACCGGGGCCGGGAAACTACACACCTAGGGAAACGCTCTCGGCAGCATCGGAACCCACGCCCCCGTTCCAAAGAGTAGCCGCCGGTGTTTCATTCAAGGTCACCAAACAGTTGCAGCAGACTGACATCCCTCCAGGTAGAATCCGGGACCTTAAAGCTGTCGACGGGCGCGTTTGGATCGAGGAAATGCGTTTCGTCACACTTACGTGGACTTGGCCTGGTGCGCACATGACACACGGAATAGGTGAGTATTGTCTACGAGCTTGCATTTCAAAAACGCTAGAAGAAATGACGTGAAAAGACTCAACAGGAACGTTATGCCTGGTATTAGAAACAGCGGGAATTTGTTGGTGTTCGGAGGGGGTGCTCAAGCGCCCGTGTCTCACGAGCCTTGCACTGGCAGTAGTCACGCTGTCATAATAGTGAGAGCGCTGTAGGCGCGCCCGCGAACCGGAAGACATTATGTTTTGTGTTCGCCAATTAAGCGTGCCAACCATCGACGCCAAAAAACGGCCGCTTCGCTGTTACAGACTCCGTATCGACCGCTGTGAACCCGTTTGGGGTTTGATTGAAATGTCGCCAGCAAAACTCCCCTGATTTCTTTCTCGCAATTCACGCATTCGCACAAGGATCAGGCTATTCGGACAAACGGAAGGGAAACAGGCTGTGTTGCGGTCAGCCCTCTGCCGTAACGCGCCCCCCACAAGGTAACTTGAAGTGCCCAAGTTCGAGGAGATATATAGGCACAACCACGAAATAAGGGAGATATACAGGGACAACCGATTGAAAACTGCAAGCGAACGCCTCATATGGAAATATAGTCGGAATTCATGAATGACCGTAACCAGGGTTTCGTCTGTCTCCGTTATTATTCCCAATTTATGTTAAAGGCGTCGCAAGACTACTCGAACACAGTGAACGAGGTTTCGAATTATCTCACCTCCGTAACGGGTGCAAGAGAAGGTTTATTGAAATTTACCCTGGTGATTATTTTATAGAATAGTGCGAACTAATGGGTGTATAATTCTCCTATTTTTTGAAGTTCCCTTTGTTATAGACCAGTACGGTGTTGGCATTCTTCCAACTCTCTGGTACAGCTGATGTCATAACGCAATTCATTTCCATTTTACAGTTCCATTTTTGCTCCTGTTTTCTTTTACTGGGGCAAGCCTATTTACCACAGCTCATCTAACCTTATTTCGAGTTACTCGACCCGTAAACGACTCTTAGCGGAAAAAAAACCATTCATCCATCCCATTTTAGTCCCTAAAGGAGAGACGTTCGCGGCGATAGCAAAGCCTAGCTTCCACTCAAATCCTTCGGACAGCGTCTTAATTAACACTGCCTGGAGGCCACATGGTTGGTGCGACGCAGCAAACGAAACAGCTGCGTCGGAACAGAAATATAGCGCCCTGGAAACCACCAGTCGTTTTGTAATGCTGGCGCAACGAGGAGCACCGCTAGCGTATTTTCAGGGGTCGCACTTCGATGCTGCTCGAGATGAGACCGGCGAAAAACTGGTGAGAGATTGCTAGCGTCCATTTAAAGTATTCAAGAACTTTAGCTTCACGTTGATGGTCTGTTCCGCTAAGGCCAGTTTAAGTATCCTTCCAGGCACTCAGCAACTTTACTCTGCCTCGTGAGAATGATCATACGAACAGGGGAATGCGGCACGCTCCCAGGGCTTCACTTCTAAGGCAACAAAGCGGAGTGTGTTTTATGAGTCAACTTGCTTTACAGCCCAGGGACTACCGTATAGAGTTTCCGCCAGAAATTGTCACCAGTCCCCTCCCATGGCACTAATGTATGGCAAAGGTAGCTGTCAAATCTTCCTATCAGTGAGGGTTCCCTCGAAGAGAACAATACACTACACAAAAAGGGGCTTACAACTTTAGAGCAGGTGATACGGGCGGCCGCTAAGTCTACACATATAAAACGTGGTTGAATAATCACATGCGAGAAAACGTTAGTGGTGGCGCAGCCTTCCACACTCGCCGCATGATCTCCTTGGTTCCGAGTCTGCTTGGGTGCCCAAGGAGACTCGAGCAACCTCAGAGCGATGTCACGTTACAGCCTCGATGTCGCTGATAACAGCACTTGCGATTAACATACGCCGCACGCGAAAGGACTGCTTCCTGCATCTTCGTTAACCTGACGTTATCCACACGTCCGATCGTCATGGGGTACGAGGATTCTCACAATCCTTAGCTTCAAGCGTTCTTTTGAAATCATTTCGTACTCTCAGCATTCCCGAGCATTTATACCATTCTAGACACAGCAATGCAATTAGCCTTTAGGTATTGCTTCATCATTGATAATTGTTGCGTTTATAAAGCAATGTTTTATAGGAAATGATTCTGCTGCAAAGTCAAAAAGCCGACTGATGCCAGGAGGGTGAAGTTTAGGCAAAATCATGCACTACCCACAACACCCATGCTAAGCTACCGTGCCTGCCGCACCCTTAAACAGTAGTGCCTCATATCCTTCTCGCAATAATATTAAACTGCACGTCACTCACGTCTCTGGAGGCTTTCAGTATAACAAGCTTATAAAACAACCCACGAGCCGTCTCGCTCTACTCGGATGACGTTCAGTTGCTGGAAAGTCTGTGGTTCCTGCGTCTACAAGTACATACAAGACATTACGGTGGCAGCGACGCTTGCGTTCGCACTATGAATACGCCTAGAGCTTCAGCGTAATTGTGGTCGCAGCCAGAAAACTGACAATAAAATGTGCAATATAAGTGCCTACAGGTGAGGAACCGGAATTTTCCTGCAGCTCTACCCGGGCCAGATGAGCAACCACAGACGACGTCGGATAACCATGATGTGTTCCATTCCTGTAATTCTGTGATTTTCGTTTGTTTGTCCAGCAGCTCTTGCTCCTAATTTTGCAGGTCCGGATATTATGGAAGATGACCGCACCTACAGTGGGTACTTCACCCAGTTCTCGGGCAAAGGAACGTACTCCGTCGTGGCTTACGTTTACGGAGACAACAAGATCAGACATGCCCACCGAAGGCCGGGTTTCCAACAAGACCCCAAACTTACTGTCGGAACGGAGAACGACACAGAGGGTGAGTTGATGAACCGTGCCTTTACATCAAATATACATGGCTCTGTCGGATTGCTTTTAAGGTGATTAGAACTGATGTAGGGGTCCTGTTGCTTTACATATTTCAATGGATTTCTTGTAGAGTGCGGAGTCTTACGAAAATGCCGAGTCTTACGAAAATAAACTTCGGCAATAGGTGCGTGGAAAAAAATTCTCGTTTAGCGTCGGAATTCAAAAAAGAAAGAAAACTATGTATGACGCAAAAGACTAGCTCCGTTAATATCTTCGTCCCTGAACCTTGAGATATAAGGCAGTGGATTAGCAAGTTGGCCGTGTTTCTGTCTGCGACTTCTTACGACTGTTATTCTGGTAGTTCTTCAACTCTACTGCGCTTTTCAGAATGATCTTTTTATGAACAGCCCCGGACGGCGTGCACCCACGCCTGACCAGACAGTGTTTTTCTTTTTTTCATGTTGTTGCATAAATAGCAAACATTGCAAATACATAGCAGTTTTAGGACGCTTAGACCGACGGTGGTTAATGATTTGTGAATACCTATTAACCAAAAAACCAAGAGCAAGTAATAAAGAGAAAATATTTGGGTGCTATATAAAATCTGTCAGGCGCCGAACGGAACTTCGCAGGTAAGCTAATTACGCCATGGATTAGCTTAAAGGGGCCCTGAAACACTTTCCTAACTAATTATAGATTGGCGTCTGTATTACAAGACGTCACCTCACAAATATCCTGCAAGAAAACATTTCCTGTCACAAAAAAAAAGAGAATGATGACTTACACAGGTTCGCCGAAGCCGCTCCGTGATAGTTCTTTCTTTGAGAGCGCATTCAAAGCAATTTCAGCGGTCGATTTCTCGATGTTTTGAGGTACCCCATCTAAAATAAAAGCACGTTGCAGCAACACATAAGCACATTCTTACAAAACGCGCTTCAGCAAGCTTCTATATTAAAGTATCTTTTAACACAGGAAGGTATCGGGACCGTGCCATGTTTTTGCGTGGAAATCACGCGATTGGCTAAGCTGCTTGAATTGTCGTGCGAGATCTCAATTATTCTATTCTGCACAAAGAACTTAATTGTGAAGGGCTCCTAAAAGCTTCATAAATCAAAGGTGTAGCCATAGAATTCTAAAATATAACCACTGTATTTCTTGAAAGTTTCATCTCCCGACAAGAGTTTTATCTTCGGCCAACTCTTGTATCAGTTAGAGAACGTGCCTTTGCTCGACGAAGCGGCGTATGCGTTGGGTCGTGTGTTACGCCCATTTTGTGCAGCGTTTTTGGCCAACATTGACCTTGGCCTGGAACCTTATTTAGAAAGAACAAATGTATTTTACGCATATTCCTATATGTCTGCGATCTTTGGTTTGCTTTGGAACAACAAGAGTGCAATTCCGTTTTAAGATATGAATAGTTCATGATTTATGCGTACATTTAAAACGGATAAGAAGGAGGCTAATTTTTCAGCACTATTTTCCAGATGATGAACGCTGGGAGATGTAGATATTCACCCCTTACTGATTTCTTATGATATAATACCCCAGGCGGTAAAGGGAGCCACTTCCTAAACGTGCGCGGTAAGGTACATGCGTGCAACTACTCTGAAAGAAATTTAAAAAATAAACTGAGACATGTCGTAGATAGAAGTTCAGTGTTCATCAAAAACTACGAGTTTATCACATCCACATCGGCGGAAGTAGACAGTTTGCTTCTCAAAGAGAACAGCTTTCTTTGGCTCTACCCTCCGTTTTCGTGGTTGGGTTTTGGCCATTGGAGGTTTCCGGTCATCTGGGTGGAACAAAGCCGCTGACGAAAATGCGCGTGCACTCAGTCCACAAGGCGGGGCGCGTTCGTTCAATGCGGAAAGCCAACCGTCACTACAGTTATGTCATCAAGCGCACCATTCACTCATTGAGTGAATAGCTTTCTTTGAAGCATTTGGCTATTCGCTTAAGTTTCTGCAGAAATGCTTTCAATATTTAAGACTATGCGATTTCGAGAATACATACGGTGACATATGCACTGCTGTGTTAATTACTTGAGAAAAGCCTTTGTTAGTATTTTTCTACAGTAAGGACATAAAAAAAGCGTCGTTCAACGTGGCTAAACACTGGACATGCATGATGGTTCCTTTCACCTGCTTTATTTATTACTTTGCTAGTGGTACCCAAATTAGGACTTATAAGTGGCAAAAGTAGCCTTAGCATTCGAGTAATTAGCTGTGCTAGACCGTGATCGAGAAGGATTTTTATCAGTGCGATCGGCACTGAACTAAGCGCACTCAGCCGCGTAGTACTTCGGCCATTATTTGAGGTTAGCAATGCGCTTGGTCACTTGGAAGTGAAGTTTGTGCATATTTTCTAGCCTATATTTTTCTGACGATATATTTTTTGTGAACGATGTATTTTTCTAAACTAAAAAAGTATACATAGAAACGTAATGTGGAGTCAGTTTGGTGAAAACAACGAACAGCCTTGCGATTTCATACACGAAGTCTCGAACGTGCGCCGCTTGTCATTTAGGTACATTGTAGCACCCTGAAGCTGTGAGATCGCCGACGGTATGCGCACAAAGCACTCTACGCTGCGAGCATTCTCCGCTACGCGGTCCCCATTAGGTGGACACGCACATTGCCGGGGTTATCTGCGCTATCTTGTTTGCGAAAAACCACTGTAGACTACATGCAAATTGAGAAATTTCACCGGCTATGTATTTTCTCTTCTTTAACTTCTGTACCTGGAAGACGCATGCGCGTGGAAGTTAAAAATAATAATAATAATTTAAGGGCACGTGCAAAGCATTGCCACAAAAAAAAAGTAAGAATGACATTTTAAAATGCATGTATTTGTGTAGCCTGTGTGTCGGTTGATATGCGCGATGGTGCTCGCAAATACAAAATGCAGTGCGTGTGCACTCCTAAAGTGGCAAACGTAGCAGACTGCATTTGAATGAGAGATTGCTGTGCGCTCTTTCACATACTGCCGCCAATCTCGGCGCTTTACGCTTTTACAAGGCAGTCACATGCATGCTTGTGGTCGACGCCTGCGCGTTCTCGTTAAGAAATGACAGTTTGCGAAATCTGATGCTGGGAATGCCATTAAAAAGTACGGAACCGATCAGCTGAATTGCTTTTAAATGTGAAAAAGTGATTGAGCAATATATTTGTGAGATTGCCCCCTTTATTTTCGTAGCTCCCTGTGTCGCGGTAGTAATTCTGTGGATATATGAAACATGCAGAAGGCTGGAGTGATCCATCAACGGAAGTACCCATCCATCTCTTCCAACCGGGCCGGGAAAATACACAAATAGGGAAACACTCTCGGCAGCATCGGAGCCCACACCCCCGTTCCAAAGAGTAGCCGCCGGTGTTTCATTCAAGGTCACCAAGCAGTTGCAGCAGACTGACATCCCTCCAGGTAGAATCCGGGACCTTAAAGCTGTCGACGGGTGCGTTTGGATCGACGGAAGGCCTGTCGTCACACTTACGTGGACTTGGCCTGGTGCGCACATGACACACGGAATAGGTGAGTATTGTCTACGAGCTTGCATTTCAAAAACGCTGGAAGAAATGACGTGAAAAGACTCAACAGGAACGTTATGCCTGGTATTAGAAACAGCGGGAGGTGGTTTTGTTATTATCATTTTATTATCTTGAGCGAAGGTTTGCGGGGTTGGGGTATCTCGGATCTGGCTATCTTGCAACCACTTCAAGAAAAAAAATGTGCTAGCTTAGGTGACTTGTGCAGGTCGTATAAACATTGAAATGGTATCAAGTGATTCATCTCAGCGAGAGGGAATTCAAGGTACTTTTGATGGAAACTCTTGCTTCTGGAAATCTGTCGTTGCCTAGGTACTATGGAGGACGACGCGCTTTTCTACGCTTGTTCCTAGCCGAGCAGCAGTGCGGACAACGCGACGGCGGATAAATACTGCCTCAATAGACTCCGTGCCCGTTCGTGTTTCGTGGCAGCAGTAAAAGCACTCAGCTCGTAACTGCACGGTCCCAGTTGGACAGGCGCCTTCGACAGACTCTTTTTTCCTTTGAAATAATGTTAAATTGTAACGATTTCGCTTCATATTGCAGTCGAGGACGCCGTAATTCTGTCTTCAAATTTGTTGGTGTTCGGAGGGGGTGCGCAAGCGCCCGTGTCCCACGAGCCTTGCACTGGCAGTAGTGCCGAGCCAGAATAGTGAGAGCGCTGAAGGCGCGCCCGCGAACCGGAAGACCTTATGTTTTGTGTTCGCCAATTAAGCGTGCCAACCATCGACGACAAAAAACGGCCGCTTCGCTGTTACGGACTCCGTATCGACCGCTGTGAAACCCGTTTGGGGTTAAATTCCCCCAGCAAAACTCCCCTGATTTCATTCTCGCAATTCACGTATTCGCACAAGGATCAGGCCATTCGGACAAACGGAAGGGAAACGGCTGTGTTGCGGTCGCCCTCTGCCGTAACCCGCCTTCCACCAGGTAACTTGAAGTGCCCAAGTTCAAGGAGATATATAGGCACAACCACGAAATAAGGGAGATATACAGGGACAACCGATTGAAAACTGCAAGCGACCGCCTCACGTGGAAATGTACTCGGAATTCATGAATGACCGAAACCAGTGTTTTGTCTGTCTCCGTTATCATTCCCAATTTATGTTAAAGGCGTCACAAGACTACTCGAACACAGTGAACGAGGTTTCGAATTATCTCACCTCCGTAACGGGTGCAAGAGAAGGTTTATTGAAATTTACCCTGGTGATTATTTTATAGAATAGTGCGAACTAATGGGTGTATAATTCTCCTATTTTTTGAAGTTCGCTTTGCATAGACCAGTACGGTGTTGGCATTCTTCCAACTCTCTGGTACAGCTGATGTCATAACGCAATTCATTTCCATTTTACAGTTCCATTTTTGCTCCTGTTTTCTTTTACTGGGGCAAGCCTATTTACCACAGCTCATCTAACCTTATTTCGAGTTACTCGACCCGTAAACGACTCTTAGCGGAAAAAAAAACCATTCATCCATCCCATTTTAGTCCCTAAAGGAGAGACGTTCGCGGCGATAGCAAAGCCTAGCTTCCACTCAAATCCTTCGGACAGCGTCTTAATTAACACTGCCTGGAGGCCACATGGTTAGTGCGACGCAGCAAACGAAACAGCTGCGTCGGAACAGAAATATAGCGCCCTGGAAACCACCAGTCGTTTTGTAATGCTGGCGCAACGAGGAGCACCGCTAGCGTATTTTCAGGGGTCGCACTTCGATGCTGCTCGAGATGAGACCGGCGAAAAACTGGTGAGAGATTGCTAGCGTTCATTTAAAGTATTCAAGAACTTTAGCTTCACGTTGATGGTCTGTTCCGCTAAGGCCAGTTTAAGTATCCTTCCAGGCACTCAGCAACTTTACTCTGCCTCGTGAGAATGATCATACGAACAGGGGAATGCGGCACGCTCCCAGGGCTTCACTTCTAAGGCAACAAAGCGGAGTGTGTTTTATGAGTCAACTTGCTTTACAGCCCAGGGACTACCGTATAGAGTTTCCGCCAGAAATTGTCACCAGTCCCCTCCCATGGCACTAATGTATGGCAAAGGTAGCTGTCAAATCTTCCTATCAGTGAGGGTTCCCTCGAAGAGAACAATACACTACACAAAAAGGGGCTTACAACTTTAGAGCAGGTGATACGGGTGGCCGCTAAGTCTACACGTATAAAACGTGGTTGAATAATCACATGCGAGAAAACGTGAGTGGTGGCGCAGCCTTCCACACTCGCCGCATGATCTCCTTGGTTGCGAGTCTCCTTGGGTGCCCAAGGGGACTCGGGCAACCTCGGAGGGATGTCATGTTACAGCCTCGATGGCGCTGATAGCGCTTGCAATTAACATACGCCGCACGCGAAAAGACTGCTTCCCGCATCTTCGTTAACCTGGCATTTCCCACACGTCCGATCCTCATGCTGTACGAGGATTCTCACAATCCTTAGCTTCAAGCGTTCTTTTGAAACCATTTCGTTCTCTCGGCATTCCCGAGAATTTATACCATTCTAGACACAGCAATGCAATTAGCCTTTAGGTATTGCTTCATCATTGATAATTGTTGCGTTTATAAAGCACTGTTTTATAGGAAATGATTCTGCTGCAAAGTCAAAAAGCCGACTGATGCCAGGAGGGTGAAGTTTAGGCAAAATCATGCACTACCCACAACACCCATGCTAAGCTACCGTGCCAGCCGCACCCTTAAACAGTAGTGCCTCATATCCTTCTCACAATAATATTAGAACTGCACGTCGCTCACGTCTCTGGAGGCTTTCAGTATAACAAGCTTATAAAACAACCCACGAGCCGTCTCGCTCTACTCGGATGACGTTCAGTTGCTGGAAAATCTGTGGTTCCTGCGTCTACAAGTACATACAAGACATTACGGTGGTGGCGACGCTTGCGTTCGCACTATGAATACGCCTACAGCTTCAGCGTAATTGTGGTCGCAGCCAGAAAACTGACAATAAAATGTGCAATATAAGTGTCGACAGGTGAGGAACCGCAAGTTTCCTGTAGCTCTACCCGGGCCAGATGAGCAACCACAGACGACGTCGGATAACCATGATGTGTTCTATTCCTGTAATTCTGTGATTTTCGTTTGTTTGTCCAGCAGCTCTTGCTCCTAATTTTGCAGGTCCGGATATTATGCAAGCCGATGGCACCTACAGCGGGTACTTCACCCGGTTCTCGGGCAAAGGAACGTACTCCGTCGTGGCTTACGTTTACGGAGACAACAAGATCAGACATGCCCACCGAAGGACGGGTTTCCCACACGACTCCCAACTTACGGTCGGAACGGAGAACGACACAGAGGGTGAGTTCTCGAACCGTGCCTTTACATCAAATATACATGGCTGTGTCGCAATGCTTTTAAGGTGGTTAGAACTGATGTAAGGGTCCTGATGCTTCACATATTTCAATGGATTCCTTGTAGAGTGCGGAGTCTTACGCAAATAAACTTCGGCAATAGGTGCGTGGAAAAAAAAAATCTCGTTTAGCGTCGGAATTCAAAAAAGAAAGAAAACTATGATGACGCAAAATACTAGCTCCCTTATTATCTTCACCACTGATCCTTGAGATATAAGGCAGCGGATTAGCAAGTTGGCCGTGTTTCTGTCTACGACTATTATTCTGGCAGTTCTTCAACTCTACGGCGCTTTGCAGAATGATCTTTTATGAACAGCCCCAGACGGCGTGCACCCACGCCTGACCAGTCAGTGTTTTTTTCTTTTTTTCATGTTGTTGCATAAATTGCAAATATTGCAATTACATAGCAGATTTAGGACGCTTAGACCGACGGTGCTTAATGATTAGTGAATACCTATTAACCAAGAAAACCAAGAGCAAGTAATAAAGAGAAAATATTTGGGTGCATTATAAAATCTGTCAGGCGCCGAATTGAACTTCGTAGGTAAGCTAATTACGCCATGGATTAGCCTTAAGGGGCCCTGAAACACTTTCCTAACTAATCATAGATTGGCGTCTGTATTACAAGACGTCGCCTCACAAATATCCTGCAAGAAAACATTTCCTGTCAGAAAAAAAAAAAACAGAAACCTGACTTGCACAGGTTCGTGGAAGCAGTGCGGTGGGAGTTCTTTCTTCGAGAGCGCATTCAAAGAGACTTCAGCCGTCGATTTCTCGATGTTTTGAGGTACCCCATCTAAAAGAAAAGCACGTTGCAGGAACACATAAGCACGTTCTTACAAAACGTGCTTCAGCAAGCTTCTATATTAGAGTATCTTTTAACACAAGAAGTTATCGGGATTGCGCCATGTTTTTGCGAGGAAATCACGCGATTGTCTAAGCTGCTTGAATTGTCGTGCGAGATCTCATTTATTCTATTCCGCACAAAGAACTTACTTGTTAAGGGCTCCTAAAAGCTTCATAAATGAAAGGTGTAGCCATAGAATTCTAAAATATAACCACTGTATTTCTTGAAAGTTTCATCTCCCCACAAGAGTTTTATCTTCGGCCAACTCTTGTATCAGTTAGAGAACGTATACCTTTGCTCAACGAAACGGCGTATGCGTTGGGTCGTGTGTTACGCCTATTTTGTGCAGCGTTTTTGGCCAACATTTACCTTAGCCTGGAAACTTATTTAGAAAGAACAAATGTATTTTACGCATATTCCGATATGTCTGCGATCTTTGGTTTGCTTTAGAACAACAAGAGTGAAATTCCGTTTTAGGATATGAATAGTTCATGATTTATGTGTACATTTAAAACCGATAAGAAGGAGACTAATTTTTCAGCACTATTTCCCAGATGATGAACGCTGGGAGATGTAGATATTCACCCCTTACTGATTTCTTATGATATAATACCCCAGGCGGTAAAGGGAGCCACTTCCTAAACGTGCGCGGTAAGGTACATGCGTGCAACTACTCTGAAAGAAATTTAAAAAATAAACTGAGACATGTCGTAGATATAAGTTCAGTGTTCATCAAAAACTACGAGTTTATCACATCCACATCGGCGGAAGTAGACAGTTTGCTTCTCAAAGAGAGCAGCTTTCTTTGGCTCTACCCTCCGTTTTCGTGGTTGGGTTTTGGCCATTGGAGGTTTCCGGTCATCTGGGTGGAACAATGCCGCTGACGAAAATGCGCGTGCACTCAGTCCACAAGGCGGGGCGCGTTCGTTCAATGCGGAAAGCCAACCGTCACTGCAGTTATGTCATCAAGCGCACCATTCACATCATTGAGTGAATAGCTTTCTTTGAAGCATTTGGCTGTTCGCTTAAGTTTCTGCAGAAATGCTATTCAATATTTAGACTAGTAGGCTATTTCGGAGAATACATACAGCGTTTGGCTTTGGCTCTACTTTGCCTACACCGTGGCAAAAGTTTTCGAGTAATCAGCTGTGGTGGTTGGGTTTTGGAAACTTTATTCATTCCAACATTCCATTGGAGGTTTCCGGCTTTACTCATCTGGGATGCGAACAATGCCGAAAACAACATACATATCTGACGAACATAAACAAAAAAATGCGCGTGCACATTTAGAATTTGCCGAAAGCAGTCCGTTAGTAACAAGAAATCAGCGGTTAATTTAAGACTCTAACCAGCGCATATATATATATTATATATACATATATATATACATACACACACATACACGCACATACATACACTTCAAAAGTGCAAGTCGAGAATAAAGCGGCAAGCGGAAAGAAACCATGCAACCGCAAATATTCGATATGTAACAGAAAAGTATTTTTGATTTTCAGTTATGTAAAACGGCAAGAGAAAGCGCAGCATTTCTTTCAAGCGCGTGGAAGAAACCATTCACGAGTGTTGTAAAAAAAGGGTCATTGAGTGTGTGTTATCACTTTTTAGCCCTGTGTGGTAGCTTTCTTGTGTAGTAGTAATTTGAAGCATTTGGCGGAGAAGTGTGACTTTCGCTGCAATGGCGCGAAGTTTCTGCAGAAATGCGTTAAAGTTGTTACCCCAAACCAGATCAGTAGTTTATGTGCGATAAAAACAAGGATTTAAGACTACTTTTTTGCGACAAAATTCCGGTTTCGACACACTCGAATACATAAGGCTCATGACATATGCTATCTGCTGTGTTAATTATTTTGAGAAAAGCCTTTGTTAGTACCTGGTTTGCGTTTTTCTACAGCATATATAACACACTTTAGAGTCAATGTTTACAATATCATATATATACAGAATAAAATGGGTCCCAAAACCTTGGGGCACGCCTGCGTCTTGTAAATTGGAGGTGTTATTGTTCAACGATACTTTAAGGCAATTAATTTTAGAAAGAAACACTGGACTGTAAAATGCTGATTTATGGTGTGACTTTGGTAAAGATCCTTGCGCAGTTCGCATTCTAATATGAACCTGCTTGCTATAGTTATTACGTTTCTGAACCAGTTTTTTGCTAGTGGTACCTTGTACAAATTAGGACTTATAAGTGAAGGTTCCAAAAGTTGATCCAACACGTGTTTAATGGTTTAATCTGGATATTATGCGTCGCATGTGCTGTTTTTTGCAGACGAGAAAGCGTCGATTTCGCTGGCTGCTGTCGGCGCCAAAAACGCGCTCTCAGCTGATAAATATGGTACAAGCGGGATTGTGCGCTTGCTTTGTTAAGGACAAAAAATAATCGAAAACGTTCGCTAAATCAAGGATAGTGTCACCATCTACCTAAGCTCAGTGGGCCTGAAGTTGTTACCGTACGGCCAAGAAACTCATCGACCAAGCACTCCGATTTATTCAACTGAAAGCGCTTAGATACTTTCGCTTTTCTGACGCAGCATACGTTAACTTTGTTTCTTTGTCTTTGAAATTTCCCAAATTAGGGACTTATAAGTGGCAAAGTTGCCTTAGCATTCGAGTAATCAGCTGTGGTAGACCTTCATCGAGAAGGATTGCTAACACTGTGATCGGCACTAAACTAAGCGCACTCAGCCGCGTTGTATTTCGGCCATTATTTGAGGTTTGCAATGCGCTTGGTCACTTGGAAGTGAAGTTTGAGCATATTTTCTAGCCTATATTTTTCTGACGATATATTTTTTGTCGACGATGTATTTTCCTAAATTACAAAAATATACACATAAACGTAATGTAGAGTCAGTTTGGTGAAAACAACGAACAGCCTTGCGATTTGAGACACGAAGTCGCGAACGTCCGCGCTTGTCATTTAGGTGCATTTTAGCACCCTGAAGCTGTGAGATCGCCAACGGTATGCGCACAAAGCACTCTACGCTGCCAGAATACTCCGCTACGCAGTCCCCATTAGGAGGACACGCACCTTGCCGGGGTTATCTGCGCTATCTTGTTTGCGAAAAAACCACTGTAGACTACATGTAAATTGAGAAATTTCACCGGCTATGTATTTTCTATTCTTTAACTTCTGTACCTGGAAGACGCATGCGCGTGGAAATTAAAGATAATAATAATAATTTAAGGGCACGTGCAAGGCATTGCCATAAAAAAATGAGTAAGAATGACAATTTAAAATGCATGTATCTGTGTAGCCTGTGTGTCGGTTGATATGCGCGATGGTGTTCGCAAATACAAGATGTAGTACGTGTGCACTCTTGAAGTGACAAACGTAGCAGACTGCATTTAAATGAGAGACTGCTGTGCGCTATTTTACATGCTGCCACTAATCTTGGCGCTTTACGCTTTTAGAAGGCAGTCACATGGATGCTTGTGGTCGACGCCCGCGCGTTCAAGTGAAAAAGTGACTGTTTGCGGAATCTGATGCTGGGAATGCCATTAAAAAGTACGCAACCGATCAGCTGAAGTGCTTGTAAATTTGAAAAAGTGAATGAGCAATATCTTTGTGAGATCGCCACCTTCATTTTCGTAGCTCGCTGTGTCGCGGTAGTAATTCTGTGGCTATGAAACATGCAGAAGGCTGGAGTGATCCATCAACGGAAGTACCCATCCATCTCTTCCAACCGGGCCGGGAAACTACGCACCTAGGGAAACATTCTCGGCAGCATCGGAGCCCACACCCCCGTTCCAAAGAGTAGCCGCCGGTGTTTCATTCAAGGTCATAAAACAGTTGCAGCAGACTGACATTCCTCCTGGTAGAATCCGGGACCTTAAATCTGTCGACGGGCGCGTTTGATCGACGGAACGCGTGTCGTCACACTTACGTGGACTTGGCTTGGTGCGCACACGACACGCGGTATAGGTGCGTATTGTCTAGGAGCTTGCATTTCAAAAACGCTGGAAGAAATGACGTGAAAAGACTCAACAGGAGCGTTGGGCCTGCTATCAGAAACAGCGGGACGTGGTTTTGTTATTATCATTTTATTATCTTAAGCTAAGGTTTCCGCGCTTGGCGTATCTCGGATCTGGCTATCTTGTAACCACTTCAAGAAAAACATTGCCCGCCAATCCACCCTGTTAAGGTGGTTGGAAAGCGTAGCTTTTTACGTCACCCTCACGGTCACTGCGGCGCACTTGATATTTTTTGTACGTCAATGTGGACGTTGACGACTTGGCCCTTTATCCCAAACTATCCGCCTCCGTGAGACAGACGTCGGATTGACATGAACGGAATCCTAGGTACCACCAGACGTTCCTCTACTATGTTTAGCGGAGGCAGATGTGCGGGGATCGGAGGAAATACGTATCCGTTAGTCATGGAGAGTTGAGGCACTTTACCTTCGAGTAACGAGTCTTTGCAGGCACCACACACTTTAAAGTTCGCAACGTCCGCTCCCGAGAAGTTACTCGATAACACGCCGAGTGCACTTTTCTTCTTCGCTGCATTCCTAACGTTTGCGATGCACGTTAGATCGTGTTGAAACCACAGTCGATCGCACACGGAGCAAGTGAACCCAAACTCTACGTCGAGAAATTTCTTCTTAAATTTAGAATTAGCTCCCTTGAACTTGGCCAAATGATCAGTGTGGTACTTGCGCCGTTTTGCAGCGTTCTCCGCTTCGCGCCTCTCGTCGTCCTCGCGGCGGGCGCTCCTCTTGCGTTCGGCGTCTCTGACGACGTATGTTGGGTCCTGCAGCCTGGCCTGACGCACACGTTCCGCTTCTCTAGCGGCATATGCTGGGTCCTGCTGCCTGGCATGACGCATACGTTCGGCATCTTGTGCGAGAGCTGCTGGGTTTTGCCTACGACGCTGTTGAGCGAGACGATTTTGTTCTTTCCGCCGAGCCTTATATTCACGCTCTTCTTCTGCCGTCTTTGCTTTCCGTGGTCTACCCATAGTGGGGTAGTCTAGAAAATGAACCGAAGCAGTTACTAGGCTGGAAGGGTTTCGAATGACGTCAACCCTCTTTCAAGCAGCTGCATAAGCTTTGCAACAGCTGCAATCTAATCTTACGGACCGCGCCGAGCCTGTTTCCATTGTTTGCCCGCAGCCCTTATCATCCATCATGTTGGCTCATCACTTGGAAGCTTGTTTTTGTGGTTTTTCTTGGCGAAAACGAGCGCTTAGTTGTACGCTGATAGCCTGAATTCAAGTAAGCTATACTGCTATACCTGCAATTGTTAGCGGTTCGTCGGGATCGTTTTTTTTTATTACAACGACGGACACGACAGAACCCTTGGCTGGTAGAGGTAAAAAACTTCGCTTTAAAAAAATGCGCTCGCTTAGGTGACTTGTGCAGGTCGTGTGAAAATTGAAATGATATCAAACGATTCATCTTCCTGCCGAAACCCCGTGACAGCAGTCAGCAGCTATTGATCTAACCCAAAACCGAGTATAAATAGCCGGAAACATCAAGATAGTTTCTTTCTGGCGTTTACACCACTGATCCAGTGACTGCGCACCTGCGTGGTTGCCGAGAGGGAATTCTGGGTACTTTTGAAGGAAACTCTTGCTTCTGAAAATCTGTCGTTGCCTAGGAACTATGGCGGACGACGCGCTTTTCTACGCTTGTTCCTAGCCGAGCTGCAGTGCGGACAACGCGATGGCGGATAAACACTGCCTAAACGGTGCTAGCTGTAAATCATTCAGCTCATAACTGCATGGTCCCAGTTGGACAGGCGCCTTCAGTAGACTCTTTGTTCCTTTGAAATAATGTTAAATTGTAACGATTTCGCTTCATATTGCTGTCGAGGACGCCGTAATGCTGTCTTCAAATTTGTTGGTGTTCGGAGGGGGTGCTCAAGCGCCCGTGTCTCACGAGCCTTGCACTGGCAGTAGTCACGCTATCAGAATAGTGAGAGCGCTGTAGGCGCGCCCGCGAACCGGAAGACATTATGTTTTGTGTTCGCCAATTAAGCGTGCCAACCATCGACGACAAAAAACGGCCGCTTCGCTGTTACAGACTCCGTATCGACCACTGTGAACCCGTTTGGGGTTTGATTGAAATGTCGCCAGCAAAACTCCCGATATCTTTCTCGCATTTCACGCATTCGCACAAGGATCAGGCCATTAGAACAAACGGAAGGAAAACGGCTGTGTTGCGGTCGCCCTCTGCCGTAACGCGGCCCCACAAGGTAGTCCCCAAGTTCAAGGAGAGATATAGGCACAACCACGAAATAAGGGAGATATACAGGGACAACCGATTGAAAACTGCAAGCGAACGCCTCACATGGAAATATAGTCGGAATTCATGAATGACCGAAACCAGGGTTTCGTCTGTCTCCGTTATTATTCCAAATTTATGTTAAAGGCGTCACAAGACTACTCGAACACAGTGAACGAGGTTTTGAATTATCTCACCTCCGTAACGGGTGCAAGAGAAGGTTTATTGAAATTTACCTTGGCGATTATTTTATAGAATAGTGCGAACTAATGGGTGTATAATTCTCCTATTTTTTGAAGTTGCCTTTGTTATAGACCAGTACGGTGTTGGCATTCTTCCAACTCTCTGGTACAGCTGATGTCATAACGCAATTCATTTCCATTTTACAATTCCATTTTTTCTCCTGTTTTCTTTTACTGGGGCAAGCCTATATACCACAGCTCTTCTAACCTTGCTTCGAGTTACGCGACCCGTAAACGACTCTTAGCGGAAGAAAAACCATTCATCCATCCCATTTTAGTCCCTAAAGGAGAGACGTTTGCGGCCATAGCAAAGCCTAGCTTCCACTCAAATCCTTCGGACAGCGTCTTAATTAACACTACCTGGAGGCGACATGGTTGGTGCGACGCAGCAAACGAAACAGCTGCTTCGGGACAGAAATAGCGCCCCGGAAACCACCAGTCGTGTTGTAATGCTGGCGCAACGAGGAGCCCCGCTAGCGTATTTTCAGGGGTCGCACTTCGATGCTGCTCGAGATGAGACCGGCGAAAAACTGGTGGGAGATTGCTAGCGTCCATTTAAAGTATTCAAGAACTTTAGCTTCACGTTGATGGTCTGTTCCGCTAAGGCCAGCTTAAGTATCCTTCAAGGCACTCAGCAACTTTACTCTGCCTCGTGAGAATGATCATACGAACAGGGGAATGCGGCACGCTCCCAGAACTTCACTTCTAAGGCAACAAAGCGGAGTGTGTTTTATGAGTCAACTTGCTTTACAGCCCAGGGACTACCGTATAGAGTTTCCGCCAGAAATTGTCACCAGTCCCCTCCCATGGCACTAATGTATAGCAAAGGTAACTGTCAAATCTTCCTATCAGTAAGGGTTCCCTCGAAGAGAACAATACACTATATAAAAAGGGGCTTACAACTTTAGAGCAGGTGATACGGGCGGCCGCTAAGTCTACACGTATAAAACGTGGTTGAATAATCACATGCGAGAAAACGTGAGTGGTGGCGCAGCCTTCCACACTCGCCGCATGATCTCCTTTTTTTCGAGTCTGCTTGGGTGCCCAAGAAGACTAGGGAAACCTCGGAGCGATGTCACGTTACAGCCTCGATGTCGCTAATAACAGCACTTGCGATTAACATACGCCGCACGCGAAAGGACTGCTTCTCGTTTCTTCGTTAACCTGGCATTTGCGACACGTCCGATCCTCATGGGGTACAAGGATTCTCACAATCCTTAGCTTCAAGCGTTCTTTTGAAATCATTTCGTTCTCTCGGCATTCCCGAGCATTTATACCATTCTAGACACAGCAATGCAATTAGCTTTTACATATTGCTTCATCATTGATAATTGTTGCGTTTATAAAGCAATGTTTTATAGGAAATGATTCTGCTGCAAAGTCAAAAAGCCGACTGATGCCAGGAGGACGAAGTTTAGGCAAAATCATGCACTACCCACAACACCCATGCTAAGCTACCGTGCCTGCCGCACCCTTAAACAGTAGTGCCTCATATCCTTCTCGCAATAATATTAGAACTGCATGTCGCTCACGTCTCTGGAGGCTTTTAGTATAACAAGCTTATAAAACAACCCACGAGCTGTCTCGCTCTACTCGGATGACGTTCAGTTGCTGGAAAGTCTGTGGTTCCTGCATCTACAAGTGTATACAAGACATTACGGTGGCGGCGACGCTTGCGTTCGCACTATGAATACGCCTACAGCTTCCGCGTAATTGTGGTCGCAGCCAGAAAACTGACAATAAAATGTGCAATATAAGTGCCGACAGGTGAGGAACCGCAAGTTTCCTGTAGCTCTACCCGGGCCAGATGAGCAACCACAGACGACGTCGGATAACCGTGATGTGTTCTATTCCTGTAATTCTGTGATTTTCGTTTGTTTGTCCAGCAGCTCTTGCTCCTAATTTTGCAGGTCCGGATATTATGCAAGCCGACGGCACCTACAGTGGCTACTACACCCAGTTCTCGGGCAAAGGAACGTACTCCGTCGTGGCTTACGTTTACGACGACAACAAGATCAGACATGCCCACCGAAGGCCGGGTTTCCAACAAGACCCCCAACTTACGGTCGGAACGGAGAACGACACAGAGGGTGAGTTGATGAACCGTGCCTTTACATCAAATATACATGGCTCTGTCGCATTGCTTTTAAGGTGATTAGAACTGATGTAGGGATCCTGTTGCTTTACATATTTCAATGGATTCCTTGTAGAGTGCGGAGTCTTACGAAAATAAACTTCGGCAATAGGTGCGTGGAAAAAAAAAATCTCGTTTAGCGTCGGAATTCAAAAAAGAAAGAAAACTATGTATGACGCAAAAAACTAGCTCCGTTAATATCTTCGTCCCTGATCCTTGAGATATAAGGCAGCGGATTAGCAAGTTGGCCGTGTTTCTGTCTACGACTGTTATTCTGACAGTTCTTCAACTCTACGGCGCTTTGCAGAATGATCTTTTATGAACAGCCCCAGACGGCGTGCACCCACGCCTGACCAGACAGTGTTTTTCTTTTTTGCATGTTGTTGCATAAATTGCAAATATTGCAATTACATAGCAGATTTAGGACGCTTAGACCGACGGTGGTTAATGATTAGTGAATACCTATTAACCAAGAAAACCAAGAGCAAGTAATAAAGAGAAAATATTTGTGTGCATTATAAAATCCGTCAGGCGCCGAACGGAACTTCGCAGGTAAGCTAATTACGCCATGGATTAGCTTAAAGGGGCCCTGAAACACTTTCCTAACTAATCATAGATTGGCGTCTGTATTACAAGATGTCACCTCACAAATATCCTGCAAGAAAACATTTCCTGTCAGAAAAAAAAACAGAAACCTGACTTGCACAGGTTCGTGGAAGGCTTGAAGCAGTGCGGTGGGAGTTCTTTCTTCGAGAGCGCATTCAAAGAGACTTCAGCCGTCAATTTCTCGATGTTTTGAAGTACCCCATCTAAAAGAAAAGCACGTTGCAGCAACACATAAGCACATTCTTACAAAACGCGCTTCAGCAAGCTTCCATATTAGAGTATCTTTTAACACAAGAAGTTATCGAGATTGCGCCATGTTTTTGCGTGGAAATCACGCGATTGGCTAAGCTGCTTGAATTGTCGTGCGAGATCTCATTTATTCTATTCCGCACAAACAACTTACTTGTTAAGGGCTCCTAAAAGCTTCATAAATGAAAGGTGTAGCCATAGAATTCTAAAATATAACCACTGTATTTCTTGAAAGTTTCATCTCCCCACAAAAGTTTCATCGTCGGCCAACTCTTGTATCAGTTAGAGAACGTGCCTTTGCTCGACGAAACGACGTATGCCTTGGGTCGTGTGTGACGCCCATTTTGTGCAGCGTTTTTGGCCAACATTTATCTTGGCCTGGAAACTGATTAACATAGTGCAATTGTATTTTACGCATATTCGGATATTTCTGCGATCTTTGGTTTGCTTTAGAACAACAAGAGTGCAATTCCGTTATAAAATATGAGTAGTTCATGATTTATGTGTACATTTAAAACGGATATGGAGGAGATAAATTTTTCAGCATGATTTCCCAGATGATGAACGCTGGGAGATGTAGATATTCACCCCTTACTGATTGGTTGATTTCATATAATACCCCAGGCTGTAAAGGGTGCCACTTCCTAAACGTGTGCGGTAAGGTACGTGCGTGCAGCTACTCTGAAAGAAATAAAAACTAAACTGAGACATGTCGTAGATATAAGTTTAGTATTCATCAAAAACTACGAGTTTATCATATCCACATCGGCGGAAGTAGACAGTTTGCTTCTCAAAGTGAACAGCTTTCTTTGTCTCTATCGTCCGTTATCGTGGTTAGTTTTTGGCGGTCGGAGGTTTCCGGTCATCAGGGTGGAACAAAGCCACTGACGAAAATGCGCGTGCATTCGGTCCCCAAGGCGGGGACCGAATGTTCCGTTCGTTCAATGCGGAAAGCCAACCGCCACGGTTATGTCATCAAGCACACCATTCACTCATGAGTGAATAGCTTTCTTTGAAGCATTTGGCTATTCGCTTAAGTTTCTGCAGAAATGCTTTCAATATTTAAGACTATGCGATTTCAAGAATACATACGGTGACATATGCACTGCGTGTTAATTACTTGAGAAAAGACTTTGTTAGTATTTTTCTACAGTAAGGACATAAAAAAAGCGTTGTTCAACGTGGCTAAACACTAGACATGCATGACGGTTCCTTTCACCTGCTTTATTTATTACTTTTCTAGTGGTACCCAAATTAGGACTTATAAGTGGCAAAAGTTGCCTTAGCATTCGAGTAATTAGCTGTGCTAGACCGTCATCAAGAAGGATTCTTAACACTGCGATCGGCACTAAACTAAGCGTACTCAGCCGCGTTGTATTTCGGCCAATATTTGAGGTTTGCAATGCGCTTGGTCACTTGGAAGTGAAGTTTGTGCATATTTTCTAGCCTATATTTTGCTAGCCATATATTTTTTGTGAGCGATGTATTTTTCTAAATTGCAAATATACACACATAAACGTAATGTAGGGTCAGTTTGCTGAAAACAGCGAACAACCTTGCGATTTCACACACGAAGTCGCGAACGTTAACCGCTTGTCATTTAAGGGCATTGTAGCACCCTGAAACAGTGAAATCGCCAACGGTATGCGCAAGCGCACAAAGCACTCAACGCTGCCAGCATTCTGCGCTACGCTGTCCCCATTAGGAGCACACGCACCTTGCCGGGGTTATCTGCGCTTTCTTGTTTGCGAAAAACCACTGTAGACTACATGTAAATTGAGAAATTTCACCGGCTATGTATTTTCTCTTCTTTAAATTCTGTACCTGGAAGCCGCATGCGCGTGGAAATTAAAAATAATAATAATAACTTAAGGGCACGTGCAAGGCATTGCCATAAAACAAAGGAGAGTAAGAATGACAATTTAAAATGCATGTATCTGTGTAGCCTGTGTGTCGGTTGATATGCGCGATTGTGCTCGCAAATACAAAATGTAGTACGTGTGCACTCTTGAAGTGACAAACGTAGCAGACTGCATTGGAATGAGAGATTGCTGTGCGCTCTTTTACATACTTCCGCCAATCTCGGCGCTTTACGCTTTTAGAAGGCAGTCACATGCATGCTTGTGGTCGACGCCCGCGCGTTCAAGTTAAGGAATGACAGTTTGCGAAATCTGATGCTGGGAATGCCATTAAAAAGTACGCAACCGATCAGCTGAAGAGCTTGTAAATGTGACAAACTGAATGAGCAATATCTTTGTGAGATTTCCCGCTTCATTTTCGTAACTCCCTGTGTCGCTGTAGTAATTCTGTGGCTATGAAACATGCAGAAGGCTGGAGGGATCCATCAACGGAAGTACCCATCCATCTCTTCCAACCGGGCCGGGAAACTACGCACCTAGGGAAACATTCTCGGCAGCATCGAAGCCCACACCCCCGTTCCAAAGAGTAGCCGCCGGTGTTTCATTCAAGGTCAACAAGCAGTTGCAGCAGACTGACAGCCCTCCTGGTAGAATCTGGGACCTTAAAGCTGTCGACGGGAGCGTTTGGATCGACGGAACGCCTGTCGTCACACTTACGTGAACTTGGCCTGGCGCGCACATGACACACGGAATAGGTGCGTATTGTCTACGAGCTTGCATTTCAAAAACGCTGGAAGAAATGACGTGAAAAGACTCAACAGGAGCGTTACGCCTGCTATCACAAACAGCGGGAGGTGGTTTTGTTATTATCATTTTGTTATCTTAAGCGAAGGTTTGCGGGGTTGGCCTATCTCAGATCTGGCTATCTTGCAACCACTTCAAGAAAAAAAAAAGCGCTCGCTTAGGTGACTTGTGCAGGTCGTATGGACATTGAAATTATATCAAACGATTTATCTTCCTGCCGAAAACCCGTGGAAGCAGTCATAAGCTATGGAACTAACCCAGAACCGAGTATAAATAGCCGGAAACATCAAGGGAGCTTCTTTCTGGCGTTTACACCACTGATCCAGCGATTGCGCATCTGCGTTATTGGAGAGAGGGAATTCTGTGTACTTTTGAAGGAAACTCTTGCTTCTGAAAATCTGTCGTTGCCTAGGTACTATGGAGGACGACGCGCTTTTCTACGCTTGTTCCTAGCCGAGCAGCAGTGCGGACAACGCGATGGCGGATAAACACTGCCTAAACGGTGGTAGCTGTAAATCATTCAGCTCATAACGGCACGGTCCCAGTTGGACAGACGCCTTCAGCAGACACTTTTTTCCTTTAAAATACTGTTAAACTGTAACGATTTGGCTTCATATTGCAGTCGAAGACGCCGTAATTCTATCTTCAAATTTGTGGGTGTTCGGAGGGGGAGCGCAAGCGCCCGTGTCTCACGATCCTTGCGCTGGCAGTAGTGACGCTGTCAGAATAGTGACAGCGCTGTAGACGCGTCCGCGAGCCGGAAGACCTTATGTTTTGGGTTCCTCAATTAGGCGTGCCAACCATCGGCGACAAAAAACGGCGGCTTCGCCATTACGGACTCCGTATCGACCGCTGTGAACCCGTTTGGACGGAAGGGGCGGACGGAGCAAAGCGCGTCGCCTTCCGTGAACAAAGGCAGATACTGAGATTGAAATGTCGCCAACAAAGCTCCCCTGATTTCTTTCTCGCATTTCACGCATTCGCACAAGGATCAGGCCATTCGGACAAACGCATGGTAAACGGCTGTGTTGCGGTCGCCCTCTGCCGTAACGCGCCTTCCGCGAGTTAACTTGAAGTGCCCGAGTTCAGGGAGATATATAGGCACAACCACGAAGTGAGGGAGATATACAGAGACAACAGATTGAAAACAGCAAGCGAACGCCTCACATGGAATCTTAGCTAAAATTCACGAAGGACGGAAACCAGGGTGCCCTCTTTCTCTGGTATTCCCAATTTATGTTAAAGGCATCGCAAGACGACTCGGAACACAGTGAACGAGGTTTTGATTCATCTCACCTCCGCGAAAGGTGTAAGAGAAGGTCCCTGGGCTGTTGTGTGTGGACTACATAGTGCTAGTAGAAGACAGCGCACGAGATTTACAGAGAGCTACGATTATGTGTGGTAATTCAGCGACAAATCTGTCTTTAATTTACCTTAAAGAAATCGGGACTTACGATCTTTAATGAAGAGACTCGCAATTACGTGCTATCAATTCAACAGCAACTCCTCATAGTCAAGCAATATAAATACTTTGTTGTATACATTAACGAAAGAAATGCCTATTTTAGCACACACCAATATAATTTAGAATTAAGGCGAATTGGAATGAAGCCATTATGAAACATTGAGCGATTTGGGGCTACAATAAACATGAGGTGGTCCAAGGAATCTGGAGAGGGTGTAACGGTGCCAGCGCAAACGTTTCCAAATGTCATTCTGTGCTTAAAGTCGGAAACTTTGTTGGGGTTGCAACTTAGCCAACGTTCCGTCGACTGGTTGGCTTTGGGAGCTTAATGTGTAACCACTAACGAGGTAGTGCAGAAACTCCTGGCGTGTGCTTCTTTTGAAGCTCACTTTGCCGTACAAAACGTTTAGGCACACCCACGTTCGGGACAGAGATCATCGAAAGTGATTCTTTATCTAGTTGTTGTTTTTGTTTTTTCAGCTTATTTCAGGACAAACGCCTTGCTTTGCGTGGTCCCTGGCTTTAACATGGCCTTTTTAATTAATCCGTTAAGCTCTAATATGCATGACTGTTGTAATAATTATTTAGTGTGCTCCTTGTTATGACCCTTTAGTTGGTAAACCATATTTAGGTTAGCTTCATAGGAAGCTAGCTTTCCAATTTTAATCTTGCGCAGTGGATGGGTCCTTCGGGTTCGCACCGGGAAGCTAGACGTTGTACTTAAGAAAAATGCATCAATAAAAAAATGCAGCATGCACCATCTCTGTTCATTCTGTTATGCGTACTTTTCGTAATAATACGTACTACCGTAGAAGTATGGCAGCCTTATTCATGTTAGAAGGCTCATTCCTCACATCGCATCATACCGCATCTTCATTGGATGAAGAGTTAAGCGGTGAATTTCAAAACGACGCGACAATAAGTATCGCTACATTCAATTTCGAAAGATATACAGGTAGTTTCAGATAATTTACTGTAATTGAAGAACTTTCCGATTGACTCTGCTTTTTGTACCAGTCCGACCAAGGATACTTTTTTCGATAACGTCGAAACTACCGACAACTTCTTTGTCCCAGGGTCTCAAATTAGGCCAAATGCACTCCGCCCGGTCTCTGTCCCACACTGAAGCTGGCGTCCGAAGGCTAAGTTCGGTAGAAGTTGTTATTAGCTGCGTACCATTTGTTATCACAACAGGAACGTACAATTTCGTATTGTTAACATATTTGCAAACCTGTTGACGGCCCTATTGCTTTAAACATTTGACTCACGATTTCAACAAGGCATATCAAGCATTGAATTGTGTGGTGACAGCCACGTAGAAGAGGTTGATAAACTATTTACATATTTTGGTTAAATAACGTTCGCTGAATGTATGAATGATTCTGGGTTAATTGCGACGTGCTGTGCGCAACGAGTCCACCAGGAAACATGTACCAACGATACGTACCTGAACGTCCTTAAAGCAGCTGCGCTATGTACTGATGTCAGGCGTTTGTCTGCGGTAACAATTTTAAGTACATCATGGTAAATATAAATGCAGGCAGCGATCTTCGCACAATGATACAGCGGTTACATACTGAGGCTAGTTATTCTCACACGACACACATTCTTCCCGTTTTACTTGTAGCAAACAACGACTTAAAGCGGAACTTCGGACTAGCCCCTCGACGTCTCCAGATATTTACAATTTCAAAGCGGGCACTGCAGGGATGAAGCAAGCCAGGGCATTTCGACCAGCGTGACTATCGCAGTATCGGTGGCTAGCCTATTACAGTGTGCCTAAAGGTGCCCTTTGTCGCCAGCGTGTCGTTTTCAAGCTAGCGCCGTGGAAAAGACGGAAAGGAGCTTTCATCGTCACTGCTTTCACCACGTGCAAAATTTTTCACGAGTCCGCCAAGGAGCATGAAAAGTGTGAATGACACAAGCACGCAACAGATAGGAGAGACTACTTCCTTTGCTTCCTCCACAAGGCGACCGATGTCTCACTGTAGCTCGACACAGCCCCAAAGAAAGAAGCGGAGTGCAATAAGCAGAAGTTGGTCTCGATTACAGCGGCTGTGCTATTTTGCGGTATGCATGATTTGCCTCTGAGAGAGAAACAATCAAAAATCGGGGTTTTTCAGGATCTTGTAAGGTTTCGCATCGATGCGGCGAAGTACACATCACAGAGTATTCAAAACGAGCTGATAAAAATCGGCGAGGACCTTCTTCGGGAACACATTATAAGTGAAAGAAGTCCGGGCAGTATTCGCTGCTGGCAAATGAATCTGCGGACATATGAAGGACAGAACAGCTCACGATTGGTGTCCGGTTTGTAGACACAGATCTCAAAGTTGTACGAGAATAATTTGTTGGCATGATTCCGCTGGAAAGCATGGACGCGGGATGCACAATTCTGCCACAATTCTCAAGGCTGTTCACGACTTCGGTCTTAATCCTAATTACATCGTATGACAAGGGTACGATGGCGGCTCTTCAATGGCGGGTAGCATATCTGGCGTACAGGCTAGAGTAAAACAAAAACACCCGCGACCAATTTACTTCCATTGTGCCTCAACTGGCTAAACTTAGTTGTGAACTAGGCAAGCATGGTGGCTGAGGTCAGAAATGCCGCTGGCCTCCAACAAAGCAACAATTACGTTCTTTCGGGAAAGCCCTCTCAGGAGGGAGAATCCGCCTTCGCTGCCGTTGCTTTGCGACCCTAGGTGGAGCTCCAAATATAAAAGCATTCGTCTCTTTCGCCAACACTTCGTTGAAGTTATGGAGGCCATGACAAAACTGTCATCGTCTACGAACAGGCAAACGCGGTAAACTGTACACCAGGTCTCGTGCAGTTTGTGCGTGCCTTCATTTTTGGTTTGCCTCACCATTAGCGCAAGATATTCTGCTCTCTTTGAATCTCTGACAACCATGTTGCAAAGTACCCCGATGGACATTTTATCAAAGGTGCAGCAGTGCATGCGTCTCCTGACGGAAACACTTAGCGAGCACAGGATAAAAAGAGAAGTATTTACGGACGTTTACACAGTGACCGAGGAGACAGCGGACAGCTTGGTACAGAAGTCAGTGTGTCGCGAATGATTGCGCGTCAAATGCACAGGCCAAACACTGCCTGAACTCCGGAAGAATACTACGGCCGTAGCATGCTCACCCCTTACTTGCATTATCTGCTATCAGCACTGGAAGAAAAATTTGAAGAGCATAAAACTCCCGCATTTGCTTCACTTTTGTTGCACCCAAAGGCGTTGAGGAAACTTTCGGAGGAAGTGCGGGCCAGTTTAGACAACTTCGACTGCGAACCTCAACTTTGGCCTCGATCATGAATTAACACGGGCTTCAATGGAGACCTGATGGATCTTCCGGCATTCGCTGAGGAGATCTATCCCGCCATCAGTCGCGCTCGGCAAATGGCCATGACATTCCCCGTGACGACGTGTTGTCCGTAGCGTTTGTTCAGAATGATGCGGCGTGTGAAGACGTGGCTTCGTTCGACAATGTCCGGCGACCGTCTGTCTGGATTCTGTATGTTCTCGCTGCATCTTGAAAAAAAAATAAAAAGGAGGGGCAAATAGCGTTCGCAGAGAAAGTTGTAACCCACTTTGTGATGCGCGCGCCTAGATGCACATGACAAGTTCGACTGCGAACCTCAAGTTTGGCCTCGATCATGGATATACAAATGATGTTGCCTCGCAACCTCATTTAACTTTACATGATAATTTGATCAGAAACACGACAGTTGTTTCAAAACCCTGTGCCCTCGATCGTTCTGTTTAATAAAATGTTGTCTTTATGTAGCGGATTATTTTTTTTATTTACGAGCGTTAATAAACATGTAGAAACTGCAACCCTTCAGAACAGAAAATGATTTCTCCATTCTTCTACATGATATCTTTTGGACGCCGTGGAGTCTAGCTGTTAATATTTCGACCCCCCCCCTCCCCCCGCCTCCCAAGACAAAATCCTGCTGACACTCAAGGCAAGGACGCCAGTAATTTTGGGAACAAAATGGTGCAAAATCGTGTCTGAACCGCAAAAAGCGTGACACCTTTCCCATAAGAATCAAAGGGCTCCATAAAAAATACATGGAGTTGGGGTGGCTCAACTTGAATTTTGGGGTGGGTAAACCTAAATTTGAGTGTTGCATGGGAGTTTGCCAACCTAAATCTTGGGGTGATATGGGGGTAGACCAACCTAAATCTTGGGGTGATATGGGGGCAGACCAGCCTACATTTCAGGTTTATATGGAGTTGGACAAACTTAAATTTGTGGGTAATATGGGGTTTGGCGAACCTGAATTTGTGGGTGATATGGAGTAGGCAATCCTAAATTTGGGGATAGTGTGTGGCTGGGCCATCCTAAGTTTGGGGTTGAAATGGCAGTGGGCCAACTTCAATTTAGGGGTTATGTGGGTGTAGGCCAAGCTAAATTTGGGGTTTATATGGGGAGTGGGCTAACTTAAAATTCAGGGCGGGCCAACCAAAATAACTTGTGAGTAGGTCAAACTAATTAGGGGGTGATATGACTGCAGGCAAATCTAAGTTTGGGGGTAATATGGGGTTGGGCCTACCTGAATCTGGGGTGGTAAGGAGTAGGCAAACCTAAATTTGGGGTGTTATACTGATGGGCCAACCGAATTTTGGGGTGATATGGCAGTGGGCCAACTTCAATTTAAGGGTGATGTGGGGGTGGGCGAAGCTAAATTTGGGGTTTATAGACGGGATTGGGCCAACTTGTAATTAGGTTGGCCAACCTAAGTAATTTGGGAGTAGGCCAACCTAAATATGGCAGTGAAGAGGGTTGTGCCAGTCTCAATTAAGGATGTGGTATGGCGGTGGGCCAACCGTGAATTTCGGGTTGGGAGAACTTTAATTGTGGTGGGCCAACTTAAAATTTTTGGTTGGGCCATATAAATGGGGGTGGGTCAAATTGAAACTTGGGGTTGGTCAACCTAATTTTGGGGGTAAGTCAACTTGAAATTTTGGTTCAACAGGGAAATAAAAGCACAAACTAAGCTAAACATAGCCAAAGGAAAGTACGAGCCGAGCTAAAGAATGCTACGTATTAGGAGACAATTCTCTGAATTTCTGTAATTTTTTAAATAGAATAACCGCGTGAATGCACAAACATGGGAATGACAAACCAATAAAACGGTCCAGAAGTCGACTAAACATCGGGTAAGATTTCGCACCGTAAACGCGATAGCTCTGGGAGAGCATTGATACAACACTTTCTAAGCCATTTATGTTACCTTCACAACCAGCGTAGAAACGACGCACTGTGCTCGGCACTGACCTAAAGGCACGGCGGTTACCATCAATCTTAAATCGTTATGAGCACCGTCGTCGGTGTGCATAGGCGTGTAGTGACGTGGTGTTTTTAAAGGAATTTCACGAGCTCTTAGGCGTGAGACAATATAGCCACAATAAAGATAATGCTCCACAAACAATAACATTACTGTTTTTGACGTCGCTCTACTGCCTTAACTTACCATATGTGACAAAAAATCAATTGGAAGAGAGTGTAACTAATAATTTCAAAAGAATCGTTTGGCAAGAAAAATAAAAGTGCGAGACGTTTCTTTGGCTTACTACTAACGACATACAATCGGTTTAATATGCAACATGTACGTGAGACACCATGTATATATATTATAATAATATTCTTGACTCATCGGTACAGTGGTTTTAGCTACGAATCTCTCTCTTGGCCTGGTCGCCAGCATTGCAGCCATTAATACTTATAAGCCAGGGAGCGGACGCTTGTAACGGGTCTTTCTAGATATCAACACGAAGTCCTCGTCTCGTGGTTTGTGATGCGATTCGTGTGCTACTGCATGTCAGACAAACACACAATCCATTTTTCTGGAGTTATTAATAAACAAGTCCGTTGCAATATGGAGAAGTGAGAGTAAAAAAATTTTAGAAACTTTATGTATGAAAATAAATAAATATATAGTTTTATTATTAAAAATGGTAGTTGAAAGTCACCTCATGCCTGTGCATTTCTTGTTTTTGTGATCGTCTTTGTGAGAGCTGCACGAACCACACGGTGAATGCATACCAACCAGCTTAGTTTTCAATTTGAATGAAGTTTGTCAATGCGATGTTTGCGGGTGCCAGCTATATCATCTGTATCTTCAATTACAACTGTTGGAGTGGAGATCAGAGGCAACACTAATCACGATGACCTTCTAACGCAGTTCGAAAGCCAGGAGGTTATGTCAAGCATCATCGAAGGCCACTCTCGACCACCCGCCGGTTCCAAACACGTCGTCACTATGGGCATTCCCCGCCGCTTTGTGATGACGCCTAGCGGTGACATTGACCTGAAGCTGAAGGCATACCTAGCGGCGCGCGTTCGTAACACTGGTGGACACAGTATCATAGTGGGCTACTACAACTCAAGCTATGCAGCCGAGTCAGCTACTACAGCAGCTGCCACTACCACGCCGGCAAGGCTGCGCACAGACACCGGCCCAGCGGCAACGCCAACGCCGGCCGGGAATGATCCAGCGCTAGATCCGGCATCAGCACCCACTGAAGATGTTGATGACGACAGCGAAAACAGGGATTCATCCGTCCTAATATGGATCTTGCAGGCCGCCATATAGCCGTAGTCGTGCTCATGTCCATCATGATTATTCTGCTGCTCCGGATCAAGTCGAAAAACCGTGCAGAAAACAAGGCCACCACCTAGAAGACTGGATAAGCGCAACCACAACGTCAAACTGGTACAGCGCGTGGCCGCCGTGGGCGAAATAAAGCCTTAGGCAAATCTGCCAATGTGAAAAATTACTTTAACGCATGGCTAATTTGGAGCGCGAACTACTAGGACAAAAGTTTAGGCGCGAGAAGAGGCAAGACACAGCGCAGACTTGCGAATGAAGGTTTATTCGAAAGGTTAGAAACTTTAAAAGCGCGATACGGCATACGTCATCAAAAAAGCAGGTAAAAGCCAAGAACATTTTTTTCGGTGTTACATACGGCAAAAAATTTCGGTGTTACACACGCTCCGAATTAGCCATGCTTCCTTACCAACTGGCCCATTTCTCCCTTCTTTGACCACCAGATAGTAGACACACGTTTCTTTTAGAAGTTTCCCCAACAACGTTTTAATTGTCGCGAGCTAATTCACTTTACATTTTGTCAATTCAGTGCAGTGATAATTTTTCTCCTAATGTTAGGCGACTCATAGCGCAAGGTAATGGTTTTTTGTTTGATTGGCGCCATGAAGGGAATGTCTATTGTCGCTTATGACGCAACGGTTCCTTTAAAGGCGGACACGCGAACAATTCTAACTTAGTAGGTGGTGCTGTCATCACGCTCCACTCGCATGCAGTCTCCTTCCCGAGGAAAACAATGTGCACATCTCGAAAGTTACCCAAGGTTGTCCTAAATGTAATGTTTGTAACATACGTAATGTGTTACATAAATTGCGAGCGGTGGCGTGGAGCAGAGGAATACCCAGCTTCAAATCTGAAGGTCGTAAGTTCGAATCGTACTCCAGTCCACTACATTTTCAGGCATGGAGTGGTGCCTGACACCGGCAAGAAAAAAATATATTGCCGAAAGCTAGTGGGGCTATACTACTTCAGGTGCAACCAAACTAGGAAGGCCCACTAAGCTTCATCAAAGTCACTCCCTCACCAGAACAGAAATTGGCCTCCCTGGTGCAGTATTCGGCCACTACCTCCCTCATGACTCCGACAAAGAAAAGTCTACAATCATTGCATTCTGCCGGTGCTAACATATGGGGCAGGAACCTGGAGGTTAACAAAGAAGCTCGAGAACAAGTTAAGGACCGCACAAAGAGCGATGGAACGAAAAATCCTAGGACTAACGTTAAGAGACAGGAAGAGAGCGGTGTGGATTAGAGAACAAAGGGGGATAGCCGATATTCTATAATTGACATTAAGCGGAAGAAATGGAGCTGGGCAGGCCTATAATGCGTAGGATGGATAACCGGTGGACCATTAGGGTTACAGAATGGATACCAAGAGAAGGAAAGCGCAGTCGAGGTCGGCAGAAAACCAGATGGGGATGATGAAGTTAGGAAATTTGCAGGCGCAAGTTGGAATCAGCTAGCGTAAGACATGGGTAAGTGGAGGTCACAGGGAGAGGCCTTCGTCCTGCAGTGCACATGAATAGGATGATGATGATGACATAAATTGCGGAAGCAGCATTTAATGTAGTCTATACAAAACATTTATCTATTGATAGAGATACAACACATACAAATTTGATATATTCCAACCTTGTATTAGTTAGGAGACACTCCGTCGTTGTACATGGTGTGTTCGCCCAGCAAGACTTTCTGAAAAACAACGCCTTTCAGGTTCTCTATTACTTGACGAGTTCTCGAATAGATACATGTAAGGTATTGCCAGTTTCAATTCGCAATAGGCTGAATTATTTTGAACACAAACTATGTGACCCAAATAAATGAAGGAAAACAGCGGAGGGCAGCATTCTCTGCACGACTGAAGTTGCCGGAATACCTCTGCTGAAGTCCAGGGCCGGTATTTTGTAGCTGTGCGTTAGCTTTATTCGATACTAGTCTTATCATCCACCGCTCACGGCCGGCTGAACCCCTTGATAACGTGAGCGGACCGTCGCGCTGACCACTGACCATGCGCGAAAGCGCGAAAAGGCATTATCATCGGATAGGCACCGCTACAAAATACCGGTCCTGGTAAGCTTCACATGAGATCGCTAAAAATGCCCTTTGATTTCTATTTTTTGCTTGGATGTTGCTTTTTGTTTTCGATGCGTGCTGCCTTCAGCTAGATGCAACTCCTATCAGTATCTAGTGGTTATCAACAGATGGTCATTTTCTTAAAACCTGAATAATTTTCAATTTATCGATTGGATACCTATTTCTCTGCCCATCTTAGACTGGGCAATCTCCTAAGTCGTGCCAATTTTAGGCCTTTTAGGTCATGATATGAAAAAGGAACACAAGGTTAAGCTGAGACCAACCTCGCTGACTTCCTGCAAATAAATTTCCTCTCTGGAGCATGAGGGAAGCGCTGGATTAGAAGAGCAGAGGTAGACTTCGTGGCCGCTACCTTTTAATTGCTGCTTGTCGGGGATGCCATTCCGCTCGAGTCATGCGTCAGCCGCCCGCGGTAGAAATGTGGCTGGCAATACAAGCAGCTGGCTAGCCTGAATTCATCACAGGTGATTAGTCGACTAAAAGGACGAAAACCACCAACTATAGTCGTCTTATTGTCACATATGACACTATAACGACTAACGCTATCCGGATAAGGCATATTGAAGGGCACCATTAAAGTCGTTCATAGTACTTTTAAGCACATCGTGAGCATTGTTTTTTTTTTTTTTTTGCTTTCAAACTCCATTGGTAGGCAGCAAACCCGGTAATGAATCATAATTCCGACGTACTGTGCAGCAGGAGTGCGCAATTCGTGCTCTCCCGCAGCACATGTAATATTGCAATCGTACCATGCTGATTGAAACCAATAAAATTTTGTTAATTGGTGCTGTTTAAAGGAACACTAAAGGAAAGTGTTGAGTCGAGCTAGATGGACAGACAATTAGTCTGGAAGTCCATTATCGTTTTCTGTATGCCAACATGGAAATCTATTGCCTAGGAAATTGCCGTCGAAGGTCCCGCTGCTGTTTCTCAAATGGAACCGCCCTCGCTAAAACAGAGGGCTTGAAATCACCTCCACGTGACCGTCCTCTATACCGTTATGTCTTCTGTAAACTCTCCACTACGTTCTACGTACGAAGCGTACTGCTTGGTGGGTGTAGGTGTTCAGCTTGATTGTGTGAATCACTCAGTGGTGCTGCTTGGGTTCAGGTTACCAGCTACCGCTGCTGGAGCCGTCGGGACGATCAATTGCCACACGTTGCCGCCTCGGCCGTTTTAAACAGAGAAAAGCGATGCCTGCTCCATTGGCGGGTCGCGGCCGCTCTATGCAAATCGGACGGGCTGACGCCACACATAAGAGCTACCATAGTCGACAACACATGACGCCATTCCGAGTTTCAATTTTTTTTTTCATTTTCCCTCTTAAAAAGCTCTGTTCTCATTACGAATGCAGAGCTGGTTAATACAGAAGCCTAATATTTGAATCTAGGTCGAGTTAGTCTTTGTCTTTAGTTTCGCTTTAAGTACCTTCGAAATAACGACCGGCCCCTTCAGCAACCTCACCTGCCAAGATGAATCTGTTATGCGAGCCACAGGTAAATTGTGAAGTACCCATAGCGGCTGAAATAATTGGTTTAGTGTAACAATAAGGTAAGCCTGGTGCATCCAGCAAATCTTAGGATAATGTGACAAGAGATAGAACGAAGTTCTAGAAATTGCTGGTGATAATGCTATACAATCGACACATTCTGCAGATCATTTACTTCAGTATATAGCCTGCCACCATTACAGCAAATATTTCTTTCCCTAGTACTTCCGGCTTTAGCATTGTTATTACTGTTGGGTCTGTATCTCCGCGAATATGCCTTTCAGCAACTACCATAAATATGCAGCATTAAGGACATTCTAATGGTATCGAATTCAAACAATACCTTGAAAATGCAGGTTCTCTTCTTGTAGTGGTGCGAAGTTGCAAGTTTGGGAAACGTCCCGGCTAGACAAGCTGCTTAAAGTCGCAAAATGATACAGGGTAGGGATGAGAAGACAGGCAAACTCATTTATTTCCAGAACGTGTGCGCCTTTTACGTATAGAGTTCGGAAGAAGAAGTAACATTAAAGGTACATTGGCACACACATAGACACAAAAAAATCGCCAACGATTAGAATACTAAAGAAATGTGAGTGCCGCTCTATACGTGTTTTTATTTCGCGATATATTGGCTGGCGTGGACAATGTCTCGTGCAGCACGTTGAAAACGGAGCGAACTGTGGCGCGACTGCCCCGCTGATCTGGAGATCGCGAGAGCCAGCGTGTGGGTGACGCGTGGGCGCAACTCATTGCGTCCGCCGGCGATAGACCTGCCAGACGACGGGCGCTAATCTAGCGCCATCTTGTAGCCATCGTCGCCGCAATCCGCTTTTTTTCTCACGCTTTCCCCATACCCTCCTCCGCTTTCCCGCCTCACGGTGCCGCTACACCCTTCTCTCCGCTTTCCTCCTGGCGTCTTTCATCCCCGCTGCGCTCCGCGTTCCCTTTCATATTTCGCTGTGCTCGTTCGGTCAGTTTGGGTTAAAACTATTCAGCCTACTTCTGTCGTGTAGGAAAACTATTCCTTTGTCAGTCAGCGCTATCGATGGCGCTTTCATAGTGGTACGTATGCGTAAGTTGCATATAAAGATGTACTTACAATATTTACAAGACAGGCAACGCCGTACAAACAAGATGGCTCTCGAGACCGATTTCTCCTGGACACGTCAAATCGTCTTCTGATTTTGCCGCCACTCTTGGTTGCACTGTAACATAGCCCTGCATTTAAAGATGCCGTCTAGGCGCCATGGCTATACAGGAGGTGAACTCACGGTAAATTAAGGCTTCATCCGGGACACATGCACAACGTCAGTCGGGACACGCGAGTCCAGCGGAGCGATTTCGTAGTTAACATAGCCAAGCTGCCGCCATATCGTGTATGGCCCTGTGTATGTAGCGGGGCGGCAGCTTTTCAGACAAGCCGATGCGGCGACATGGCGTTCATAGGAGGACAACGCAGCCTGGGATGAACTGAACATCTCGATGTCGGCTGTCCTACCGGATCTTCAGCGCGGCCTGAGACTCTGTTAGCCAGGAGCCGGCAATCGGACGCGACGTGTGAGCCCTGGCAAAGACGTCTTCAGCATATATACACTAAACAGAAAACAACACCCAGATGGGCGTTTTTCGCTTGTCCTCTAGCGAATTCCCATTTATAGATGTTTTTGCTCCCATTCAATGGGCGTACGATAAAACTGCCATTTAGGTGGGCATTCCTTCGGCATGCAACGAGAGTACCATAATATGCCGACTTGACCCCTATTCGACTGGGAGGTTTTGCAGGCCACAACGGGATCATCTCCAAATGGGAGCATTTGCGATGAAATTAAGGCGGCATTTAGGGCGTTTTTTGTATTATATTAAAGGGTTTATGGATGGAATTAAAGACGGCTTAGTTTACGTGGGGCGAGCACGTATCGAAATGCTTGGTGGTGCGGATCACGCGCTTACACAGAACCAGACGGATCACCACAGGCCGAAATGTCGGACGCCGGCCATCAAGGCTCAAGGGAACGGGGTCGTCCGAGGAGCTTGGCGCCCGAGCATGCGTTTAGGCAGCTCGAATACCACCACTGCGTAGGCGCGGCGTCTCACCCCCAAACATTTCGCCGCGTGCTCGTCGCACGTGCACCAATCGACAGCCCTTGGAATGAAAGTTACGCGCACACCTGGCCCAATGGCGAATGAACCCGTCACCACACTGCTTCGACGTTTTTTTTTTCCTTTCACAGATCGCAAAGCCTATCTTTGCAAACCTTGTACACAACTTCAGTACGCAATGCAGTCGTGTAATCTGCTAGTAATCGGCAGTGCCTCCGAGGTCAGCAGGCGCTTTCGTAAGCAATTGCTACTCTCTGAAAGGAAAAATACACGAGACACGCACACACACTAAAGAGAAGAAAATTTATCATGGGCAACAAATGTCACAAATTTATTAAAACATGTTCGCTTTCTGCCGAAACAGAAGCATTTATTGCAGCATTAACCTGTCTGGATTTAAAAAAAAAGACACTACATTGTAAACTTGCCAGTGAATAGTATTCTACATGTCCTAGCACAATAACATTTGTAAATGAAAGAAATGCTAATTTACGAAATCTTATCTCGTCCCATATTGAACTATAAATACCGAACCATGTGTTTGAACTGTTTTTTTTTGGACAGACATTCCACAATTTTGCAGACTATATGTTGAGCTTGCAAGACTTAGCCACCCAAAATTAACAGTGGACTGTATAATGAGGCCAACCAGGGGTATTTTGCATGGAATAGCACAAAACACACAGTGATAAATGCCGAAGCATTAAATTAAGAAATTGTGACTCATCACGAAAACGGGCTAGAGATATCGGGCTAGTGATTGCGTTGCATTTTCAAGCAAGCTAATAAAGATTACAAATTTAGTTAGAGTGTTTTACTAACCAAAACCAACATTTGATTCTGAGACACGTCGTAGTAAGCTACTCTGGATTAAGTTGGACCACCTGGGGTTCTTTATTGTACATCTAAATCAAAGTACACAGGTACACTACCATCTAAATGCGACCGCCGTGGCCGGGATTTGATCCTTGGTCCATTTGTTTATGACTAGATTTGTGAAAGTTCCAAACAGGGCCCCCTAATTCAAGGTGATCACATTTAAGTTATATGGAATTTTTAAAATAGCCTGTTGCAGATACCATAATTCTAGTCTTTGAGCTGTATTAGTCAGAGAGGCAGACATTACTTGTGCGACAAATCGTAACCCATATTCAGCTAATAACAAAAATCTACTAAATATCTTTTGAATTATTTCTTCATGGCACATAATGCAATTTACGAGTTCTAGCGGTGAGTTTTCCAGGCGTATCCACTTGGAATGAATTTCCAGAATGACGTCAGTTTGTAGATGTGCGCCATTAAACTTGCCCTAAAAATGCTGTGTTGTTCCAGTTGCATTTTTAACAAAATTCTCTCTTCTGCATTGGAGTACAAAAGTAACTGGAAAGCCAATGTATATCGTCCCACCCTTTGGGAAATGATATCTCGGAACTGGTGTCATCCTGGAAATTAATTTGAAGTGGATACGTCTTGCAAGATCACGGGCTACTATTCGTTAATTGCAATATAAGCTGTAAATTAATCAGTTAAGAAGTTATTTACTTTATTTTCGTTTATTAGTTGAACATGTGTTTCGATGTTTTGTGCTAGCAATCCGCCTCTTCAAATAGTCGAGCTCAAGGACAAGAGTTATGCTGTCTGCCACAGGCGATTTTTAATAATTCCATAAAACCTAAAAATGATCACCCTGTATATTTATTTTCTAATAATGCATGAGTTGTGTTCAGCATGAACACGTTAGCATGGCTACCTTGTTTAGATGAATACCGTGCAAGCAGTGATTTTTCATTCTACCCAGTGCAAAATATTAAGCCAGCAATGTAACATGTTGCAAATGGAGCAACAATAAGTGCCTTCCCTGATTATATCCGACAGCAGCAACTTTAGATGAAATGAGTCATACTTTCTCATGTTCAAATGCCTTGTTCTCAGAAAGGAAATCCCCTCACATTGGCCTCCCATCGTGTGGTCCCCCAAACTAAGGATATTTGAGATTGCATTTAATTGCACTACAAACAGCATATCGCTCTTAATTAAAAAGCACATCCTATTGCAGTCACCATCCAGGCATAAAATACTTGTTTGCATCCAGCTGTGAAGCAGCAGCACATTTTCTCAGGAAAAAGACTAATTCTTCTGTTGAATTGGGCTGCATACTCAGAACACTACTATGCCATTGCAGACAGGACTGGTAATGTAGCAACCAGGACAGTTTGAACCGACATAATAGAGCAAAACTGCGTGAGCTTCAAACTATTATTCTCTCAGGAACCATTCTTTCAAATTTTAACATTGGGATCAAAATAAAGTAACTGGCAAGCAAATCTGCATTTCATTCAAGTAAATAAAATACTATTCATGCTACCTTGCAGGGTGCACACTACATTCCCATCGAATGAGAATTTACGACCTTGCCACGAGTAGCTAATTGGTGTAGAGCTCATCGAGAGTTGTAGAACGGGAGATGTATGTCACAGGCTAGAGCAAATGTTTCGGCAAAGAGACTTGTCTGGTCGAAAAAGAAATGTTTCAGGCTAAATCGGCGGCTCAATGTCATTGCGTCGCCATGAATGACCTTGCGAGACATGGCGTCGTAGAGCTTTAGCTCTAAAATTGCAGGACACCTAAGCTTCGCCTTTAAAGGGGCACTAAAGGCAACATAAAAACGTAACTATAGGCTGACCTCAGGAGCAGCACTTGTAGTGGGAGGTAAGGCACCAAGGCAACTAGTAGGTAAGCTATCCCAAGTAAAAAAGGACTAATAAATAAACGAAAAAGCATGAAAGTGTTAAAACTCAAAAGATCAGACAAAATTCGCTGAACTGTCAAAACAGATTAACAAGAAGAAAGTAAGGAATATTCGAAATTCTAACGTAGGAAAGATTGAGGAAGCCGTAAAACGTGGACCCAGCATTAAATCAGTGAGAATAAAACATGGCATAGGACAAGGCAAGATGCATGCAATGCAAGATATCGTCAGCAATTTCGATAACATCATAAAAAGCAGCGAAACAATTCCATGCTGACTTCTACAGTATCCAAAGCAGCCGAGCTACTTTCATTGAAAGAAGTGACGAACAGGATACAGAGGCTCCTTCTATAGCTAGTGACGAAGTTAGAAGGGCCTTGCAAGACATGACCCGGGCAAAAGCTGCTGGATAACATGGAATAACAGTCGATTTATTAAAATATGGAGGAGATATGCTTGAAAAGCTTGCGGGCCTTTATATGCAATGCTTCATGACTTCAAGTGTACCAGAGAACTGCAGGAATGCGAACATTATACTAGTGCATAAGAAAGGAGACGTTGGAAAAGTTATAGGCCCAATAGCTTGCTTTCAGTACTGTATAAAAAATTCACCAAGATAATTTTCAAAAGAGTCAGGGCAACACCTGACTTCAATAAACCAATACAAAAGGCTGGCTTACGGAAGGGATATTCTACAATAGATCACATCCATATCATCAATCAGGTAATCGAGAAATCTGCGGAGTACAATAAACGTCTCTATATGGCTTTCATAGTCTATGAAAAGGCGTTTGATTCAGTAGAGATACCAGCAGTCATAGAGGCAGTGCGCAATGAGGGAGTTCAGGAGGCATACGTGAATGTCTTGGGAAATGTCTACAAAGATTCCACAGCTACATTGGTTCTCCACAAGAAAAGTAGAAAGTTAACTATCCAGAAAAGGGACAGGCAAGGGGACACAATCTCTCCTATGCCATTCACTGCATGCTTAGAAGAAATGCTCAAGCTCTTAGACTGGGAAAGCTTATGGGTCGGGATCAACGGCGAATATCTCAGCAACCTTCGATTTGGAGATGACATTGTCCTGCATAGCAATAATGGGGACAAATTACCACAAGTGATTGAGGACCTTAACCGAGAAAGTGTAACAGTGGGGTTAAAGATGAATATACCGAAGGAAAAAATAATGTTCAATAGTCTGATAAGGCAACAAGAATTCAGGATCACCAGTTAGCCTCGAGAGTCTGCAAAGGAGTACGTTTATCTAGGTCAATTACTCACAGGGGACCCTGATCCCGAGAAAGAAATTTACAGAAGAATAAAATTGGGTTGGAGTGCATACGGCAGGCATTACCAAATCCTGACTGGGAGCTTACCACTGTCGTTGAAAAGAAAAGTGTAAAATCATTGCATTCTACCGGTGCTAACATATGGGGCAGAAACTTGGAGGTTAACAAAGAAGCTCGAGAACAAGTTAAGGACCGCACAAAGAGCGATGCAACGAAAAATCTTAGGACTAACATTAAGAGACATGAAGAGAGCGGTGTGGATCAAAGAACAAACGGGGAGAGCTGATATTCTAGTTGACATTAAGCGGAAGAAATGGAGCTGGGCAGGCCATGTAATGCGTAGGATGGATAACCGGTGGACCATTAGGGTTACAGAATGGATACCAAGAGAAGGGAAGCGCAGTCGAGGTCGGCAGAAAACCAGATGGGATGATGAAGTTAGAAAATTTGCAGGCCCAAGTTGGAATAGGTTAGCGCAAGACAGGGGTAATTGGAGATCGCAGGGAGAGGCCTTCGTCCTGCAGTGGACATAAAATATAGGCTGATGATGATGATGATGACGATGTACGGCAAGCTCCGACTTCCGGAAGCCGGCTTCTGCTTCCGGTTCCGCTTCCGTTTCCACTTCCGGTTCCGCTTCCGGAAGCCAGCTTCCGGCTTCCGGAGAACGCTTCCGGCGTTTTGCCCGAATGATCCCCCGGTGCTTCGCCCACTCATCATCATTCATTTCGTTCTCGCATTCTCCTCCCGCAACGCCGCGATGAGTGCCACGGACAGCGCCAGCGTCAACGCCAGTGTCAGCGCCGTGGACAGCACCGCGGAGAAGAGGGCTCGAGCCGCTGCCACGAAACGGCAGCGGCGACAGGCCGATCTGAAAACTAATGAGAGCTTGAGTCGACCCCATGGCTGCTTCGCAAACTACTCAGGGTTCCCCCTACGGGAAGATGGTGTAATTTTTTTAGAAAAAAAAAACTCATTGACATTACCTTTGACAACCACGCGGGCGGTCGAAAGGTTTCGTTTTCGCCCCACTCCGCGCCGCGCGCCCTATCGCGTTTGAGTAGTTTCGTTATCGCATAGTGCTGCGCTGGTGTTACTCAAGGAGGTTGAAATAAAACTTGCTGGAGCGGAGGGGACGCCCCTGAGCTGAAGCCGTGCGCCGCCATCTTGCCATAGGCAGAAAGCGTGCCCTCCGCTACGGCAGCCGCAGTGCGTAGTAAGCGTGGTGGCGTACGCACGTTGTAATGGTTACATCGTGCGTTGCGTACGGATCCACAAATCGAGCGACAAAGGATACTGGGATTACGTTTTACTTGTAAGTACCACATCTTGTGCTTCATGAATACTTCTCTGCCTGTCGCAACACATGCTGACAGCTCCCAATCTGTCTGCAATTTCACATCTAACGGTCATTGTTTTTTCCAGACATGTTTCTTGAGGACCCAAATGTGCAAGGCACGTGGCAGCTGGCGGTTCGGCGGGAAGACTGGAAGACAAAAGACGGCGATCACTTATGTTGGAGGCACTTCACGCCGGGTTTCGAACGGACCAGGCAGACGATAAGGCTGCGACCCGGAAATTGTCCAACCGTGTTTGACGCATTTCCAAACCATCTGCGAAAGCTGGTGAGTACACACATTCTTGTGCTAGTTGATATCACCGGTGCGGAGCGCGAATAGGAAAAGAAAGCACCGTTTTGCTATTCGCTTAAATTAAATAGACGACTCCCTAGATTTCGTCATCGGATGCTATGTTGTCTTAATTAAAAGGGTGTCTCGCAACTACTAGGCGTTAATGAGCGTCGTTTGGGCAGTATACGAGCAGCTGCTTTGTCTTATATTTGCGCCTTTTCTGTTCTTATATTTGTGTTTGCTTTACGCAATGCAGCAATTAAAGCCAGAACTCTTAAACTGTGGAGTTGTCGTTCTAGCTGAAAAGAAAGCCACCACCACCGAGGGCCCGGATTACTCCAGCCGACAGAGGTGTAGAAGTTGACAAAGTTGAAGATGTGGCCGTTGCATCACCTACAAAGCGGCGTTACAAAGAAATGCTTCATGTTTCTCAAGAGGAGATAACACAGCTCAAGAAGACGATCAAAATTCTGCAGCATAGCAAGCGCCGATCGGCCAAAAAGAACAAAACTGTTCAAGAGGTAATAAGGGATATCAAGGACCAAAAGCTCATGTCTGAGGAGGGCATGAGGGTTTTCACTGCAGCATTTCCCCTGATATGCAGCAACTCCTGAACAGGGCAGGAGAAGGCCAGAGAGGCACGTACCCATCTGAGCTTGCTGCATTTGCGTTCACTCTACACTTCTTATGCTTATGAGTGTATACGCTCGAAGTTTAATGGAGCATTGCCGGCAGAACACACTGCACGATAATGGTATAGTTCTATCAGCGGGGGTCCTGACTTCACAGGTGAGTCAGTCTTTCTTTAAAAAGCTTGTCCAATGCCACACGGGAACTCTTTACTATACTTTGATTATCAATGGCATGTGAAACGGGAAACATGTTGAGCTTGTGGGCGACAAAGTGGTTGGATATGTGGACTTTTGGAATGGAATCCATGATGACAGTGTGCCAGAAGCGAAGAATGCATGTACGTATATGCACATTGGCGTGAACTTGCGATTTAAGTTGGCAGTTGGGTATTTTTAAGTGATTCATTGAGAGGAGCAGAGAGAGCCGAGCTAACGAAACAGGGTATTGAAAGGCTAATGTCAATAGAAGTAGCTTGCGCAGCTTCGTCAACTGCAGTTTACATGCTACCCACCGTGGTCACTTAGTGGCTATGGTGTTGGGCTGCTAAGCACCAGGTGGTCACGGGGTCAAATCCCGGCCACGGCGGCCTCATTTTGAGGGGGGCGGAATGCGAAAAACACCCCTGTACTTAAATTTAGGCGCACGTTAAAAAACCCCGGCTGGTGTCCAGAGTCATAATCCGGAGTCATAATAATAATCAACTGACATTTTATGGCGCTGCATCAAACATCACCATGGCGAAGTGGCCGAACTCTACATAAGCATCAGACTCCATCACATGACTTAAGAAAGCAACAGGGAAATTATTGCCGAAAAAGTGAGGTCTGCTCTTACGTAACGCTGATTATTTTTAAAAACCAGTGATACAGACCCTTTAGCGGTGTTCATGCTTGCAACGAAATAAACTGAATTGCATGGTTATCTGCCATTTGACTTCTTATTATTGGCTACTTTCTCCTTAGTACTCGCCATAACTGTTAAAAACCACGGCGGGGAGACGCCTATGGGAAAGACTCGCTGCACAGGCGGCGCTGCAAAAGGGCCGCTAAACAGCGCCCCCTACGGCGAGTTCGTTGGTTTTGAGAAGGGCGAAAGGTAGCCGTATGCTGCTGAAAGCTCAGGAGTGCAATGGAGCCGCCGCTTTCGCTTTTGCTGCGGTTTGGATTTCGGCGAATTACAAGAGTGCAAGAATTCTTCAGGCCAAGCACCCCTAGAAAAGGCAGGAAGCTAGTCAACGCCCAGTACGTTTACGAAGTGCAGGGACTAGTCCGGCTCCCTGCCACTCGCATGTTCAGCGAACGTCATGCGACATTAAAATACAGGAAAGTTCTATGAGGCATGTTGGCGCGATTAGCGACAATGAATGGACGAAGAGATTGTTCTTAAGAATAAACCCAAAATGATCTAAAAGAAACGACGAAACGGAATCATGAAAGGTCCATCGATGATTCCTGGCCGCGACCGTCGGCGGCCCGAATTGGCGCATGCGGGCCGTCATGCGTCTATGCCGTTTCTGGAAGACTGTCAATCGCGCAAGCACTTTTGCCGCATGTACGGCAGTTACGCGTAATTTTCAGCATTTGTATCCACAAAATTCTTCAAATTGTGCATGTGCGTGGTGGAAGTTCGCAAATTCGCGTGCTGATAACCGTGGTTTTGCGATCTGCCCCATGTTGGCTGTGCGCTCCGAAACTACTTTGGGTTGGTATTCGCTGGCCTTGATGGACTCTCTTTGTTAACCTTGCCTGGTTAACCTTGCCCGGTTAATTTAATTACTTCGTTCGGGGTGCACGGCAGGTGAAGGAGCCGCGTTGCTTGTAAATACCCTACATGTATAGGTTATAAATAGATACTCTAGAACGTTTCTTTTGTGCACTTCACGCGCCATCAGAACGTATCCAGCGCTCCCGTTTCTCCGCTTCATGCGGCTTTCCGGGGAACTGATAGAACCGCACACCAGGATTACGACCACGCAACAATACCACGCAACAATAACGGCGGCTACCGCGCTTCGGGATCGCGCGCTGCTCAGAGTAATTGTCAGGTCCCCCTGCTTTAGACGCAGTTCGTCGAAGCAGAGAGCGCTCGCTTTCCATGTCCGACGATGCAGGCGGTAGCGCACAAGGTCGCGCATTCGTTTCGTGCACTTTTCCGGTCTGAAAACTACTCACAGAATTCAATACGAAGCACTAATCAAGCGAGACCTCTGCAACAGAACGGGCGCTGTTCATCTTAACCTACCCATCCAACTTCGTTGCAAGCCACCAGGCTGCGCCACAGTACTTTCAAAGCTCCAGCGCGTCAGCCCTATGACAAGATGGCCGTCGCGCGCGCGGCGCGGCTTCACCACCGCCCATTGATAGATATAAACGACCTCCTCTCAGCAGGTTCATTTAAACCTCCTTGATTTTACTGGCTCGTGAAACTCGCACAAACTGCAATTAGCACAAAACTCCACTTCCATGTAATGTCGCGGGATGCCCGAACGGATCATGCTTATGACGAAAAGCAGCTGCGGCGGCGAATCCACCGCTCTGCCTTGGCTCCGTTTTTGATGGCAGCGCGTTTGCGTTTTCTGCAAAATAACTGTACCGCGGTCTGCAATTGGGCGCCGTTTTATTAACCGACGGCAGCAGCGGGTGGTGACGTTGCAACGTCATCACTCCTCGGTTGCGTGGCGGGACGTTTGAGTAGTCAAAAAGGTATTTTGACCCTTCAGATGCAATTTTCTCGTATACTAAGTCTTTTTCACGCGAAACAAGTGTTACGAGGTTTCTGGAATGGTATTTAAACAGTTCATGTAAATTTAGTACTTGCCTTTAGTTCTTTTAAGAGTGGAACACGATAGCAAAGATCCCTAACTGCTTCTCACGCTTCCTGACAACTGCAGCTTATGTAACCACAATAATTACCGGGAAACGCATGCGGCGAACGTTACGCATGAACGCGAGCTTTTTGATAGTACCACGGCGTCTTGCGTGGGCCGAACCCGTAGGTTGTGCACAGATGCGCCAAAAATTACGTCATTTTCAGGTTTCTGTTATTGTTTCGCACTTTTAATATTTCAGTCCGAGAAGAATTTTATGGCATTTGTTTGAGAGCTATCATTCTCAAAATTCTGGGGAATGACTTTCTCAAGAATGTAAGGCAACATATGAGCAACTGTAGTGATAGATTGGTGTGGCAGTATGACCCGCACATGTCAAATAGCAAGGCGTGGCCTATACGTATGCCTTAATATGTACGGGAATTTTCGCGCACGGAAAACTCCACCTACGCCGACACCAACACTGGAATTCCTGGCTATCGAGTTAAAATATTTATAGCTGGTGATAGATGACTCAGCGCCACCACATAATCTATCCTTGCAACGTTTCAAAGCTCTCGCGCGAAAGCAGGTGCGTCTTGTGTGCGTTGTGTCGAACGCGGTCTTTGGGGGACGAAGAGTGGCTAACGAACTAAAGGAAACTATTAGCTTTAAAATGGCAGCCAATGAAAAAAAAATTGGTTTATCAACAGAAGGATGGTGCTTGAAGGCGTATATTTGTTGCAGCCGCGGTAACGTATGTGGTTTTCCTTCCGCAATTCCGTAAAGAGCAGAGCGAGCAACTGTATGGAGTTTGCGGAGCGAGTTAAGTCTTTCTGGTGTGTTCAAATTTTGGCTTTCGCCACATAATTGATGCTATGCTGGTGGGCGACGTTTTGGAGCAATACAGGGAAAGTTAGCTAGGCAAAAAGCTCCCCAGCGAAAGAATTTCCCACATTCTTATCCGCACTATAGCCTAAGCTGGGAAGAGCATAAACATCATATTTACAGCCGCGAAATTAGAGGAAACTACATAGGCCAAACGTCCGTCAAAATCTTTTCGCTTGCTGCGTGTGCCTTTATACATAGTGACAGTATTCCACGCAAGAAACAATCAAAGCGAGATTAGGTACATTTGATTTTCGATCCAACACCTTAATACCGCCGGAGCTGCGGCCACTTACTATTGCATAAAAACACAAACAGGTTTTGTAGTACATGGAATCTAAATGTACATTAGCCATGGAAGTAGAGTATTTACAATGTTTCTGCAATGGATGTGTCTTCGTTAAGTGTGAATGGCAAAATTGTGTCCAAGAAACTTTGGGGACTGCAAGCATACAGCATATAGAAAGGCGCATACCCGGTTACTTCGTGCTTGGCTGTATTGTATGCGTACGTGATGAAGGGCAGCACGGCATCCCAATTCTTGTGATTAGCCGAGACGTACAATGACAACATGTTGGTTGGTACGACATGTTGGTACGATTTGTGCGTTCGGTGAGGCCATTTGTTTCTGGGTGGCATGGCGTTGAATGGCGATAAGTAGAACCGCAAAGGCGCAGCAAATCTTCGACAACGTCGGCGATGAATTGCTGTCCACGGTCACCTATCACAACACGTGGAGCGCCATGGCGCAGAATGACAGAATGAAGGAGAAAGCACGACACATCGGCGGCAGTGGCTGAGGTAAGCGCCGCAGTCTCAGTATAGCGCGTCAAGTAGTCGACGCACACAATAATCCAGCAACGGCCAGTAGAGCTCTTGGGAAAGGGGCCCAGCAAGTCTATACCAACTTTTTCAAAGGGTAAAGCAGGAGGTTTCACTGATTTCAATAAGCCTGCAGGAGGCGTTTCCGGCTTCTTATGACATTGGCAACCTGGACAACTGGCAACGTATTGTCTTGTGCTCTTCCATAGCTTCGGCCAATAAAAGCGCTGGCGTAATCGATGAAGCGTGCGGGCAAAGCCCAGGTGACCCGATGTGATATCGTCATGCATAGCGCGAATAATCGCAGTACGCAGGCATCGGGAACGACTAGGAGCAACGAAGCGCCGTCAGCAGAGTAATTCTTTTTGTAAAGCAGGCCGTCACACAGCGTGAACGGCGTGGTCTGACCTGACGTGCGGGCAGCCTCCAATAGGGGTATTAGTGTAGGATCTCGACGTTGTTCACATTTAAAGGTACCAACGTCAGGAAACTCGGTAATGCTGGCAAGATAGTTGTCGAAGTCGTCGTTGTTAGCGTTGGAGTGTGGCGGCGGGAGACGAGACAAGCAGTCGGCATCGGTATGACACCGACCGCGCTCGTAGGCGACAGAAAAGTTATACTCCTGAAGGCGCAACGCCCAGCGTGCCAGCCGTCCAGAAGGATCCCGCAGTCCAACAAGCCAGCAAAGGGAATGATGGTCCGTCACTATCTGGAAATGGTGACCGTACAGATATGGCCGAAACTTCTGGATGGCGAAGACTACTGCCTGGCATTCCAATTCGGTGACAGTGTAATTTCGCTCCGCTCTCGTCAGTGTCCGACTTGCATATGCAACGACGTGCTGGCGCCCATGGTGAAGTTGAACGAGGACGGCGCCAACGCCCACACCGCTAGCATCAGTGTGTAGCTCAGTCGTGGCCTCGGGATCGAAATGGCACAAGACTGGCCCAGAGGTGAGTAAGTACTTCAGCGGACGGAACGCGTCCTCGCACTCTGTAGTCCATACGTACGGAATGTCTTTGTGAAGGAGGCACGTGAGTGGGTGAGCAAGTTGGGCGAAATTCTGAATAAACCGGCGGAAATACGAACAAAGGCCCAGAAAACTTCGGAGGTCTTTCGCTGTCTTCGGTTGGCTGAAATCGCGCACTGCAGCAGTCTTGTCAGGGTCAGGTCGTATACCATCTTTGTCGACGAGAAAACCGAGAACGAGAGTCTGGCGCTCACCGAAGTGACACTTCTTTGAGTTTAAAACTAGTCCTGCGTTTTGTATGTGGTCCAGTACGACGCCAAGTCGCTGATTGTGCTCCTCGAGTGTTTTTCCAAAAATGATTACATCATCGAGATAGCACATGCAGATCTCCCATTTTAATCCGCGTAGCACTGTGTCCATAAACCTTTCAAAAGTTGCTGGCGCGTTGCATAAACCGAAAGGCATGACATTAAACTCGAAGAGTCCGTCCGGGGTCACAAAGGCAGTTTTTTTCCTTATCAGTCAGGTGCATGGGTATTTGCCAGTATCCCGATCATAATTCAACGGAGGAAAAATAGGAGGCTGCGTTAAGTCTTCGATAATCAACACAGAACCTCCAAGAATTGTCCTTTTTCTTAACTAGTATCACTGGAGCTGCCCAGTGACTGCAAGACTCCTGGACAACACTTTTCCGTAGCATTTCTTGAACTTGCTCGTCAATTACTTTTCGTTCTGCAGGAGAGACACGGTACGGCTTCTGGCGAATAGGCGTCTCTTGGCCCGTGTTTATGCGGTGTTGCGTTCGGGAATCAGGAAGCGAAATGGGACGCTGGTCTTGCGCGAAATCGAATACTCGCGCATAGCGGACGAGCACCTTTTGCAATTCTGTCCGCTCAGAAGAGGATAGCGACTTGTTCGTCATCCGGGTGAATTCCAAGGTGTAGTCGCGATTCGCTGCACTCACGTCGGCAGAAGCGCATCAATAGAGATAGTCGCCTCTGAGTCAAAGGTGGCCAGCTTGAGTCCAGTCGGCAGTAAAACTTGCTTCATAGACGTGTTCACTGCCCACACGTGAGCACGACCATCTACACTTTCAATAATGGATCGAGGAACCAGTATATTTTTCTTCAACATGGTAGGGGAGTACGGCTCAATTAAACCATGACAGCGATGCGGAGGGCCATCCGTCGAAATCACTGGAACAAATGCCGCAGCTTGAGCCGGTAAAAGGATGTCATGGGACACGGAAAAGACTCCCTGCGTGTCCACGTCAGATACTTCTGGTATTGGTGATATCGCATGACTTCGAAGAGAAATTTCACCAGCCCCACAATCTAACAATGCACCACATTCACCAAGAAAGTCAATCCCAAGGATGATGATGTGGGTGGTGTGTTCAAAAACCCATAAATTCAGTTGGAAAATCTTGTCCACCAACACTCACTAGAGCAGAGCAAACACCAACGGGCCGCAGGGTTTCACCCCCAACTCCACGAAAAGTCTTTCGGTCCCACGCGAAAATAACCTTGTGTCGAAGACGATTTTTAAACAGCACACTCATCACTGAAACTGTAGCACCGGTATCCACTAAGGGATGAGTACTTAAACCATCAACACAGACGCACACTTTGTTTTTGAGCATGGCAACAGGTGGAGGACTACGTGACCGTCCCGCGACCTCACCTCCATCGGTCGCACCAGCTAGTTTCCCAGCTGGAGTGGTGGTGAAAGTGAGCGACGGCGAGGCGATGGCGAGCGGCGATAGCCGGTCGGAGGTGGAGTAAGGCTGCGGTCGGAAGCTGGAGACTCACGCCGGGATACATGTTCACGCGGATGTCGGCGAAGAGGCGCAGCGGTCTGCCACGGCGTACTGTAGTGCACTCCAGATTGATTCTCGGGGATGGCCGAAACGTGCTGCAGCCGTCTGCGACAATACCTGGCGATATGTCCACGGATTCCGCAGCTAAAGCAAATTCGTGGCTCGCGGTACACAGCGTTGTCATAAAATGGGGTCTGAGGCTGGTTGTATCGGAGTGAAATGCGTTGGGGTGGTGCGGCCTGACGGCGTCCGAAGTTACGCGAAGGATGCCGGAACTCCGTCGTGTCGACGCGCGCACGTTCATCAAGCAAAGGCCGATTTTCGTTGTTAGTTTGCAGTTGGCAAAGTACGGGCTGTTCAGGACAGCTTGCGTCAAGTGTACATTGCTGCTACTCCCGTCCTGTGTCTCTTCCTCCACCTGGTGCTTGAAAGTGCGCCAGTTCTTCCTTAACGAGTTGGCGTACCAACAAAGCGATGTCGTGGGTGGTGGAGACGTCCACACTCCAAAGCAGATTTCTGCCGTCGCCGTCGCAGTGAGGTTCCGTATGACGTCAACGGCGATGAAATCGTCGCCGCCCTCCGGACGCTGTATGTGCGAGTGAAAGGGCGCGAGGGACGCGCGCTTTCACGGGGACCGAACGCACGTCGGAGAGCAAACGCGCGTTCTGCGCCGTGCTCCCTCAAGGGCTGCAGAATTAAGCATCTCTTACCTCCTTTTCATATACAGAGAGCAAACGCAACGTTTTTCGTCCCGCGAAAGGCTGTGGGGGGACGGGAGGGAGGGAGGGAGGGAGGGGAGGCGACGTTTAGCTGCGGCACCAAATACGTATTTAAAATTATATAAAAACGCCGCGCACGTTCGGTGCGAACGCGGGCAAAACGCCGACGGCGTCGACAACAGTTCTGCGCGTTGCTGGTGCTGCGGCATGTCCAAGTTTATACAGCTGATAAAACTACTATCCTTACGCCGTATAGCTCTCTACTAATTTGCTATCGCAATTGGTGCTTCGCCTTTTGGGTGAAACTGCGACAAATTTTTAAATGCGCAGCATTTCTTGACGAACATTTGCCACTTTGACTCAAGGCGCCTGCGTCTTGGGGCTCTTATGGTCATTTCGCTAACTTGGTAGTTACCAAAATTGCCATAGTAAACAAGAGTGTATGACGAACATAAATGCTATGTCATGACATGAATATCATAAGTGTCATGTAGATCATGAAACAGCCGCCTTCGTCTTGGGGCTCTAATAGTTTCGTTAACTTAGTATTATGTCAATAAAATAGGTTCGCATATGAGTACTAAGTGAAGGGAACACTAAAAGATGATAGTAGAAGAGCATTACTCGGCGAAAATGACAATGACTCAGCGAAAAAAAATTAACACTCAAGAACCCCTGAAAGCGATTGAGACGTCGGTACTTAGTGAAGCAAACACTAAAGGATGATGGTAGAGGTTATAGTCACGAGCATTACTCAGCAAAAATGACATTAACTTAACGAAAATGATTAACATTCAAAAAACACTGGAATAGGTTCGAACGTGGGCAGTAAGTGAAGGAAACACTAAAGGACGATAATGGAATCATAGTCATGAGGAACCCATGGTGGCAGAACAAGTGGCAATTGCTCTAGCCATCAGGAGTAATAAGTGGGCCTTCATTTACAGTGATTCAAAAGCCGCAATAAAAAGTTTTGATAAAGGCTACGTAGCTGGAGTTGCAGCTAAACTATTTGAAAACATTAGTATTAGGAGAACAGAAATCCGATGGTTTCCTGCACATATGGGGAAAGTGGACGAGACTCGGGTAAACCTCAACGAGGTTGCGCATGACTTGGCACGAGGACTTGCTAACCGTGACAGTCATAACCGAGCCGTTCACCATCAGGCCGGGGAATATAGAGATCATTTATTAACTTATAATGAGATAACCAAACACTACTATCTAGGACGCAGGCAATTCCCATTGCCACACTCAAAGCTAAACAGGGCTCAGGCAGTCTCGCTGCGCTTATTGCAAACGGGTACATACCCCACGCCGTACCACATTAACAAAATATATCGAGAGAGGGAGATGAGGATGGAATGTAATGATTGTCATGGCATCATTGAAATCAAACATATGCTCGCGGGGTGCCCCGCAACTCTTCCCAGCCTCCTGGAAGAATGGACTCGATGGCAAAAAAGAATACAAAGCCCATTGCTTCAAGACCAACTAAGGGCTGTCCAGAGGGCCCATGATAACGCTGAAGGGCTTGGCCTGACAGTGCCAACGTGGGAGCGGCCCACCTCGGCTTAAGTCGAGCCTCCGGACCTCTTTAAATAAAGTTTACACACACATGAGCATAACTAAGCAAAAAGGGCAATGACTCAGCGAAAAAAGATTCAATTACAACAATCACTGAAATGGGTTCTGACATAAATGGTAGGTCGTGAAATGAATGTTATGATATGCGTATCATGTAGGTCATTCGACAGCCGCCTACGTCTTGGTGCTCTCATGGTCGTTTGATTAACTTGGTCAGTTTCCCGCACTCTGCTTCGCGTAACATCGATTGCCACAGGGCGTGGGATCTGCCGGCTTTTTTTAATAGCATTCAGCAGTGGAGAAACGTCACACAGCGCCACCAACGACCTCAGCAGGTAAACCTTCAAAGGCCACGAAGCTTTTGCGCGAAAGCATGCGCGTCTTCTCTGAGTTCAGCGATGAACGCGCCCGTCCAAGTACGAAAACAGACAAACTGACGGGAAAACCTCGTAACGCACTAGCCTTGCTGTGTACCTCAACATAGCAGCTATAATTGCTAGCCATTCTCTATGAATAATACTACCAACAAGTCATTTCCACTGCACAAATAAATCGCAACAAGTGTCGGTATGTATGTGGCTGGTGTTGTTCCTGGTACGTGGTCTTTTCATCACTGCTCTCAATCGCCTCTGCAGGGCTGACGTGCATATAATCTACCCATCACGATCATACAGCCGAGTTAGTGACACTTCCTACGCCAACCAAAGCGATGGCATGCTTCGAGTGTACCGATAATACGTGTCGCTAAAAACGGCGCACATTTGAATTCTGCCCCCCGAGGCGCGTTTCTTATAATTGAGTGCACCAAGTACTCGTAGACGTACTGACCTACCAGAAAAGAAGGTTACCGTGTATCCCGATTCTCGGCAACGTTGGAGCCAATGTCGACACAACGAAGTTCTTGATAAAGCTCGCGCAAAATGTCAGTGTCTGTCACGCCAAAGCACTGACGTGTTAAAAAAAATTATTCATCGTGAATCCAACTGCAAGGCTGTAAATTCCATAATGAAGCTTTTCACTTATTGCGGGTGCCTTTATACACATTGACCAAAAGGTCCAACTGAGTTTTTTTTAAGAATTCGGAGTTATTGATAACATTGATGCTTCGAAGCATTGATCTTGTTTTGGTTGTTTTGTTGCCTTACATTATCTTACATGTAAGAGAGAAAGACTGTAATGTGCATGTCCAGGTTGCGCATGTGTATTGTCTTTGCACAGCGTTTATCTGTAACTCTCGTTTTGTCTTCTCCAGTGAACGCTCAGCTGTAGACGGTGCATGTGTCATATCTCCCTTGTTCGTGTTCTTCTTCGTTTTATACGCCTGCTCTAAAAGATGAGCTGACATGCTTTTAACAAACTGATCATGATAACACAACTGGGGTAGGGACGCTTAGCACTTTATATATTATATAGCAGAACTCTATTACAAACGGTTAAGGCTTTTTCTTGTTCGTAACCCATTACTAACTGCAGTTGCAACACGTTAGCGACATAAGCGACAAGCCGTTCTACACAATTTTAACCACAATTTATCCTCAAATGCCAATTATCGCCAGTTTGACCAATGTGGTTGGCCGTATGTTGATGGCCAAAGGTTGGCAAATCTTAGGACGATGCCAACAGCCCCACCGTGAGCCTCTCATTGCAGATGACTTGGAGCCAACTCCGACGGAGACATCTAGAAACGTAAAGTCGATGTTGCTCCACATATACTCAGCTGAGCCTGCTCTGACTCATATTTACAAAGATTCTACTCAGGCGAAATTGCACTGAGTCATATTCACCAAAAATCTACTTAGCCGACCTTGCTGACTCATATTCGCCAAAATTCTACTTAGAGAGCACTTGTTTGAATAATTACAGCACACGCACCGCAACGGACAAACCAGGCTGGCGCTAAGATTAACGTTCACAACACAAATTCTATTGCACGTTCAGTAATTACACACAGATCTTTTGCGGCTTCCTTCAGAGGCATACACGAGCTTTTAGGTCGATGCTTGCTGCTAAAGTTGGTGAAAGAATATTGCTAGGGGCAGGAACCGCTTATGCGCAATTAAGAGCAATATACACACATCCCTTCTTCAGAAGCTGACGTTAAGCACGGGTTCCCTGAGGGTCTCTGTGTTGACATGACGACTTCGCTGCAGCCGAATTCCGATTGCTGCATATGTGATGACAACAGCTACATGGGGTTGTTGATAGTTTGTTGTATCGCAGGAAAAACGACACCGGCATAAAAGACACACGAGACAGCACACAGCGCTGAACGACCAGCTGCGAACAGCTGTTTACGTCCGCCATGTCTCCTCGTATAGAACTTCATAAACCGCTCTGGCGCACTCCAAAACAATTTAAACTTTGAATCGTTTTTAAAACACGAAGCACGCGTATTATTCCTCCTATTAAAGACTGGTCAATAATTTTGTAACGCACAGGTGTTTCCATTACATTTGAAAAATTACACTAGTTATGCCACGAAATTTGGCAGCAAGCAACCCTGGGCGTCGCACCAGTCGCATTGCTGAAATCGCGATCATGTGACTTGAGCCCTGAAAAATCGCATTGTGACTCGTGTGATCACACCGATTTTTTTCGCTTTAGTCGCAGCTTGTGCAACAGCCTATAAGCCACTGTGCGAAAGCGACGGGTTTGCAATTACTCAGCCACGGTGCATATCATATACACAGGAAAGTGTTTCACCCCGGGTTTCACGACTGATTTCCGGCAACGGATGTAACGGATGTGATAGTCTCCATCTAGGCTGGGGGAAGCAAAGCACTGCATTGTGACACTAACGAGCGGCGACAGGGAGCGCTTCCAACGCGGTGTAGCCCAAAAATAAACAACCAAGCTTAGCGTCGTGCATAGTTTCATACAATAATTATACAATAAATAATCATACAATACAAAAATGTCGCAGTTTCACCCGAAAGGCATAGCATCAATTGCGATAGCAAATTAGTAAGGACGGAGTAAGGAGTAAGGACAGTAGTTTTATCAGCTCTATAAACTTGGACATGCCGCAGCACCAGCAACGCGCAGAACTGTTGTCGACGCCGTCGGCGTTTTGCCCGAGTTCGCACCAAGTGCGCGCGGTGTTGGTGAATGTTACCGGTGCCTCTGGGGGTTGCTCGGAGGTTTTCTACGAGATCAGAACTAGGGCACTCGTCGAGCAGCGTCGGAACACTCCAAGCAGATATGGCCACTCCAAGCAGATTTCTGCCGTTGTCGTCGTCGTCGCCGTCGCCGTGAGGTTCCATATGACGTCTAACGGCGATAAAATCATCGCCGCGCGCCGTATGCTGTATTTGCGAGTGAAAGCGCGCAAGGGACGCGTGCTTTCACGGGGAGCGAGCGCACGGCGGAGAGCAAACGCGCGTTCTGCGCCGTGCTCCCTGAAGTGCTGCAGAATTAAGCGTCTCTTTCCTCCTATACAATCACCATATGTGGAGAGCAAACGTGACTTCTTCCAGGGAAGAGATTATAGTTGGAAAGGGTGAAAGATTGGGTTGAAGTGTAGCGCGATAACTGTCTCTCAATAGATCAGACCGGAGCCACAACGGTTGCTTACACACTGAACACATCTCCATTAATAAAGGAACTACCCCAGGGAACGGACCCAGAGGAAGCGGAAGAGATCGCTATAGCGCTAGCGCTCGGCAGCTCCAGTGCTACCTACATCCTGAGTGACTCTAAAACTGCACTGCTAAATTATGCTATAGGGGCAGAGTTCACCCTGCCACTTTCCAGATACTGAGCCAGAGCAACACACGCGGTGCAAACGACAACACACGCGGTGCAAACTTCCAACAGCACAGGGTAATGGGGACTGAAAGATAAGAGAAGGGAAAGAGGTCGCACGCGCAGGAGCGGAAGCAGCAGTAGCATCACGCACGAACACACGACAACACACGCGGTGCAAACTTCCAACTGCTTTTTCCATTGCGCGAAAGGCCGTGGGGGGACGGGAGGAAGAGAGGGAGGGAGGGGACGCGACGTGTAGCTGCGGCACCGCAGTTACTGCAACAGTGTCCGCAGTTATTGCAGTTTTTTTTTAGGGGCGAAGCTCCTTATAGCGGCACCCGTTCCGTCCCCGTCGTAGTAGTAGTAGTAGTGTGTAACCAGTCTGCGAAAAATGAGAAAAAAAATTCCGAAATTGTGTCCGTAGCGCAGAATCGAACCAGGGACCCCTCGCTTCCGAGCGCGCGGCGTTAGCCCACTACGCCACGAAGCGGACATGGACAAACGCACCACGATGGCTATAAATACCCAACATTAACGAAAGGCCGCGTTTCTAGCGCGTTTCTAACGCGTTTGTGCTAGCGCGTTACGGCCCGTGTAAGAAGCTGGTGTAAGACGCTGTGGCCTCTCCACCTTACCTTCAACGCGTTTCGAACGCGCTGCCCAAAGCGGTGGCAAGTCAAGTTCAAGTCGAGAAGCGTTTATGAATACGGGGGGTATACTCTCTCAGCAGTCATGTGATGGCGTCGGCAAACGCGGTGCGCGTTCCGGCATGTGTAAGACGCTGTGGCCGCTCCCCCTTACTAGAGAGTACTGCACGTTTCTAACGCGTTTGTGCTAGCGTCCCCTTAAGCGGGAGATCCGATGATTCCCTCCGGAGCTTCGCCCACTCATTATCATTCACCTCGTGGATCTGCTGTCATTTTTTTTTCGTTATGGGGAAACTTTCGTCTGTATTTAACAGTTTTGCAGCCACGAAAGCATAACGACGCTGTAAATAAGGGTCATGCAGAGCCTCGTTTGAACACAGGCCTAAAGGGTGACGTTTATCAAAATTTTTGTTCATACTTTGCTGCAACTGCAAGGACAGAACTTGTTTCGTTAAGCTTTTCACTTATTGCGGGAGGCTTTATGCATAATGACGTATTGTATGCAAGATATCATCCAACTGACATTTTCCAGAAATCTGAGAGAGATAAACAACTTCTACTGGAAACGGCAAATGTAAGAGGAATTTATCTCCGCTCTCGTAGACGGCAGCCAGGAGCCCTTGGGTCTAGGGAGCTTACATGCAACGGCGCGCATGTAGGCTCCCTAAAACGGCGTTGCCTGTAGGCTCCCTACTTGGGTCCTCATGGCATATTCGGTTTGCCTGATGACTTGTATACTCGCGGACAACTTTCTGTGGCAATGAAAGGAAAGCTACGGAGGCAAAGCGCGCACAAGTGAGAGCGCTACTGAAAAGAGTCCCGCGTTTTAATCCAGGTGCGTTTAGGCTGGGGAAAAGAAAACATAAACAGCTTAGTAGCGACAGTTAAATAAGACAGAACACACCACTGAGTGTAAAAGTTTACTTATTTTGCGGCATTTCCCTTCCGCGTCTGGGCAAACGCGAAACCGTCGCACGTGAAAGCTACGTCGATTCAGCGTCTGTTCGGAGCTACCAAAAGCACTCTCAAACGCTGCCGGACTACTTGGCGCGGTAACACATGCATGAGCAGCATCCACGCGCGCGTAGCTTTCCCTTCATTGCCACAGAAAGTTGTCGGCGAGTTTTTTTTTTTTTTTTTTTTTTTTTTTTTTTTTTTTTTTTTTTTTTTTTTTTTTTTTTTATAGTTGGTGCTCGCTTCCGGAACTGAGCAGCGCGCTCTCCCACGGCTCCGCGTTCGTATACTTGTTGTTTGGCCACTCCACTATGCTGGGGAAAGCCCAGATTATGTGTCTGAGGTCTGCCCGCTGATTGCAGGATAACCATGCTGGATAACCATGATTAAAAGCGATCGGGTTTGGGAAGGTGTTTGCTTGTAGTAGGCGCCATGATGTCGCCTGCTGTTTATTTAATGAGGAGTGTGGTGGACGATAATTCTGCCTCCCTAATCTGTGCTGTTTGGTGATTTCATTGTAAGTGACCATGTGGTTTCTCTCCGCACTCGGGCCCCACGTTGTTCCTGCCCCTGCTCGGCTCGCTAACTCTCGAGCTAAGATGTGTGCGGTTTCGTTGCCCGGGAGGGAGAAGTGGGCGGGCGTCCATATCACATGAACGTCATGCTCCCCGCGAAAGTTACTTATGATCCTTAGCGCCTCTTTGGAGACCCTTCCCTTAGCGAAGTCGTGAAGCGTACTTTTAGAATCACTGATTATGACGCTGGCCGTTGTGGAGGCGAGCGCCAGCGCTATGGCCGCTTCTTCCGCGATTTCGGATTTTCTTGTTTTAACGTGCCGCTGGCAAGCGAGTGGCCCGCTTGATTAGAGGCGACCACTGCCATGTGTCAACCGTCTGCATATTCCGCCGCGTTTACATAAACCACGTCTGCATCGATTTGAAACATCTTGTGCAGTGCTTTCAATCTTGCATTCCTCCGCTCTCGATGATGTCCAGGGTGCATGTTTCTGGGTAATGGGGGTATGATGATGCGCTCTCTGATTTGTCTTGGGATGTCGTATTTATCCCCGCTTTGCCCAGCGTACGTGATACCGAGCTTGTGCAGGATGTGTCTTCCCATGTTGCTTTGCGCCATTCTTTCGTATCTGAGTTCCTGTAGGACGCTACTCCGTGGCCGACGCCAGTGGACGCGCTGCTCATCGGCTTCCGCTTCAAAGTCAGCAGCGGCGGTACGCGATAGCGTTAAGGGTCCCGTGTCGCAGAAAATCTGGCGTCGGCATCGGCGTGCAATGTCGGCGTCCATGGCGGAGAAAATCCTCCCCAACCACCCCGACCACGCAAGCTTTCCACGTGGTGCAAGGTTTTGGTAAACACACATCGGATTTCTCACAGTGAAATCCGTCAGAAAAATGGTAAAGTACAACTTTACCATTCGGCGTCGGATTCGGTGTCGGATTGTTTACCAGTCGGCATTGGATTGTAATTTGAATGTACGAGAAAACGCAATTCTGTTACGAGGAAACTCAAACACAAAATCCTTTTCCGGCATTTCTACCACATCTACAGCCGCGCGCTCGGCTACTTTACTTGCAAAAATTATATCCGGATGGCGCTCGCATCCTCCGCATCCTAGGGAGCCTATGACCATTTCGTGGAGCTGATGAGGAAGATGAAATGGTGGGAATTCACCAAGGATTGAAGCAAGGATGTCCTCTGTCTCCATTGTTGTTCACTCTTTACGTTAAGGGTATAGAAAGATGACTGGAAAACAGAGAATTAGGTTTTGATTTATCCTACATGCGTAGTGGACAAATGGTGCAACAGAAGGTTCCTGGACTGATGTACGCAGACGACATTGTGGTACTAGCGGACAATACAAAAGATTTACAGATACTTGCGAATATATGTGGCAATGCAGCGACAAATCTAGGCCTTAAGGTTAGCACAGAGAAATCAGGAATTATGATCTTTAATGAAGAGACGAGTAACTTTGTGGTGTCAATTCAACAGCAAGTAATACCCGTAGTGAAGCAATATAAGTACCTCGGCGTACACATAAACGAAACAAAGAATTACGCAAGCAACCACCAAGATAATCTGAAAATAAAGGGGAAGTGGAATGCAGCAATAATAAAACACAGAGCACTGTGGGGCCACAACAAGTATGAGGTGGTGCGTGGAATCTGGAAAGGAGTAATGGTGCCAGCGCTAACGTTCGCGAACGCCATTCTATGCTTAAAATCGGATATCTTGACGGGGTTGGAAGTTAACGAAAGATCGGTAGGCTGGTTGGCTTTGGGAGCCCACGGTAACACCACAAATGAGGTAGTGCAGAGTGACATAGGTTGGGCCTCTTTTGAGGTCAGAGAAGCACAGAGCAAAATCAGTTTTGAAGAAAGGCTCAACATGTATGAAAATAAATGGGCGGCTAAAGTGCACAAGTATTTGTACATGAAAAGCGTGGACACAGAATGGAGGAAGAGGTCAAGGAAGTTGGCCACCCAGTACAGGATAATCGAAACTGTTAATAGACAACCAGGAGTTATCAGAAAGAAAGTCAGAGAAATAGAGACCGTGAATTGGATGCAAAGAATGGAAACAAAAAGGACAATGAAGATTTACAAGAATGAGAAGAAAGAAATTAGAAGGGAAAATCTGTACGATAACAAAAAGGGCAGTGCCTTGCTATTTGAGGCTCGAGCCGGTTGCCTAAGGATCAAAACATACCGGAGCAAATATTCGGAACTAGATGAGGCATGTGTGTACTGCTTTAAAATCCAGAGACCACTCAGCACATCCTGATGGAATGCGACGGTATCCACCCAGCGAGAACCGTAGGTAACGTGCAACTTCCAGAAGCTCTTGGGTTTCAAGTGGAAGGAAACATCAACAGATCAACCGTAGAGATAAGCAAGAGACAATTAGAGTACTGGTGAAAAAAAAAGCAGGGAAAAGATTGATACGACATGATCTCTTAACATCATAGGTAGTGCCACAAGCTAAATTTTTGAAAAAAAAAGATCAATGTGAGGTATACAAAAATGCTAGGTAAAGAACATGTAGTATATCTGATTACCTGATTATACCTGATCAGCTGTTATTTTTTGTACTACTGATAAAAATAAATTCAACTTGAACTTCAACTTCAAAATCAAGCAGGCTAGGTGACTATTTGTCGCCACCCCGTTTCAAAGGGGATGCCAATAACTCATCATCATCATCGGTCAGATTGGGACTACGCCAGCCTAATTGGACACACGCGCGCGTCGGGGCAACAGCAAACAGTTAATAAAATAATAAAAAGGTGCTAGCGTCTTCACATTTTATTATAAGAACAGTTATATTGCCCCTGGAAAAACGTCTTCCCCGCAATGTATATATGTTGAAAAGTAAAGCCGACTTTAAGGAGATTGGTGTAAGCTTGGTCTTTGTAAGCTGACTTTCCCACGTTCGGTGTTGCATTGAAGCGCTTCCACTGAAAGAAAAATGTGATGCCAAGGGAGCACGATAACGCTATCGCGTTCCACTCTTAAAGGCGAAGCTTAAGCTTCCTCCAATTTTTTACCTGACGCTCTCAATTTCGTCATCATCGCATCAGGAAAGGTGATGGCGCCAATTTGGAGACCCACCCGATTGTCGCCAGCCCGGCCGGGTCCAATTTTACGGCCCTTTCTCTGTCTGGCTGATGTACGCCGGAGCTAAGCCTACATTTGGCCTAGCGTCCGTGCCTCCCAACAGTCAACGCAGCCATAGAGTATTTATTTATTTATTAATTAATTTATTTATTTATTTATTTATTTGCAGTACCTTACAGGTTTTCAAGGAGGCATTGGGTAAGGGGGGATTTACATAGTCATATAAGCATTCCAAAGGCATTAGTACAAGAAAAATATCCATACAACGTAAATATATCAGAAATATTGTAAAACAAAATAAACAGAAATAGCCGAAAAAACACAGGCAGCATAATGTCATATTTTGGCGATCACATTACACGGAATTAACGCCACCACTTGCACGTCTACATAATCAAAAAGATCAATGAAATATTTGTTAGCACGCCGAAAAATTCAGGCGAGACAAGAACGTAAAAATGTGCTATACGGCTGAAGCGAACAAAAAATGGTGGATTAGAAGATTACGAAAAACACTACGTTTTGATTGAGAGGCAAGGTCGTCTGAGAGAGCGTTCCATAAACTTATAGCATGAGGCAAAGCTGAAAAATTGAATGCGTATGTATTGTCATTGCCTCGAGTGTAACTAAAGGTACTATGCAGCCGGTGACATTGAGGGTGCTTTTTTCAGGCTTCGTAAGGACAGAGCAACCACGTGAATGAATCTAGGAAACCATAATAGCAGAGCAATGTCACGGCGAGTAAATAGTGGTTGCAAAGAGAGGTCGAGTTTTATTTTAGTTACACTTGACAGATTGCTGTATTTGCAAGTAATAAAACAGCTCGCTCTATTCTGGATGCCTTCCAGGAGGTAGACGAGATATTTTTGATGCGGATTCTATATGGAAGAGGCGTACTCAATTTGCGGTCGGACTACAGGTAAATAAGCTAGTTTTCGTTGTGGGGAAGACGCAGCTCTTAAGTTTTGACGTAGAAATCATAATAACCTGGAAGCGTTAGCCGATATCGATGGGATGTGACTAGTCTACGAGATATTGTGCGTGAGAAAGAAGCCTAAGTACTTGTATTCCTTGTTGTAATCAACTATGCTAGTATCAAAATGATACGAAAAGTAAAGGTTAACAGTTTTTCGGGAGAAGGAAATTACCTTGCATTTTGAAACGTTCAGGGCCATGAGGCACTTAGCACACTATAATCACTGATACTTGCAATATCATTTTGGAGTGCCAAGCGGTTAAAAAAAAATTAAGGGGTTTTACGTACCAAAAGCACGATCTGACTATGAGGCACGCCGTAGTAGGGGACTCCGGACCTGGGGTTCTCTAACGTGCACCTAAATCTAAATACACGGGTGTTTTCGCATTTCGCCTCCATCGAAATGCGGTCGCCGTGGCCGGGATTCGATCCCGCGACCAACCCTAGAAAGAAGATGTACGGTCGGTTGTGTGTTCGCGAGGTATATATGCACTGATCGGGTGATATATCGTGCGATTATGGAGGGGCGGGGGGAGTAATGCGTTTGTAATTGCCTCCACGACACTGAATTATTGTGTGCGAATGATGCGGGGGGAGGGAGATCAAATTTCCGTCTTTCAAGTCTGAAATTGTGAACGATATGGCATGAAAGTGTTTGTGGACGTGTTCTAATTCTTCCCCTTCACGATCGTCTCGCTGTAAGGCCTTGTGGACGTTCGTTCGACCCAATGTATGGGCCTTCAGAAGTTGAGATTCCCAACGAGAGATTCCTGACTGGTGGTTCAGATGGTCGTGACTGCTTTCGGCAGGCTGGATTTTCGCAGAATTAGAAGCGCGACCTGTGAAATTCAATTTTTAGATTTATTTCTGCAAGTCGTTGTAAGTGGGAGAGCACAAAGACTAGATCTCTGACGCGGTTTGTGACAATGGTCAACGCCATGGCCGTCTCTTCAGTGACGGTAGTGTTTGTACGAAGCACTGTCACCGCGGCGATCAGCCGCAAGTTTTTGTTCGCAATGCTCAGGGCGTGAGCGTCCACCAACGCTGATGAGGTCTGTTGCACTTGAAAGACGAACATCTAGTTAAACATAAGTTTATTTAAGACGTCGATTTTTAATTGTGGAAAATCGCAAATTTTCAGAACACTAACTATCCATTAAATTTTTTTATGAAATATGGGGTCTTAGGTGCGAAAACCACCATATGATTGTGAGGCGCGTCTTATAGGGGACTCCGCATTAATTTGTACCACCTGGGTTCTTTAGAGTACCCCTAAATCTAAGTACACGGGTGTTTTGTGCATTTCGCCCTCGTCGAAATACGGCTGGTGGGGCTGGGACTCGATCCCACGACTTTCTGCTGAGTGTAACTCAGCAATGAGCAATCATATCCCAATTCTCTAAATTGCACTTAATAGTGCATCTAAGGCGGCCAAATTGTGCGTATTATGCCATGGCTCCTAAATATAGAACCAATATATGAGTAGTAGATTTGCAAAGCCCTTCTTAACATCGTACGAAAATCACATAGGATATAATTATATCAAATTTGTCCGCTTTGTATGTTCCAAAGGATGCAATTTACATAACTGCGATATGTGTTCTTGGTGAAGAGTTATGGTTTTGTAAGCTCGGTACTTAAATTTTTCTTACTCATTTTCGGGATATTTTGCAAAACGATTCAGACCCTAAGCCTAATGGTTGCTCCCAAAAGTCACTAGAATTTACCTTTCTCTATGAAATAAACAACGCTCATTAAAATTGGCCATGACGTTATTTGAGGAATAGACAGACAGACAGACAAGAAACTTTATTTTGTCCTAAGGGACTACTTTGTCGTAGTCGCGGGCCGCACCTGCACCAGGGGCGGAAGACCGTTATCTTCAGCCCTTTCGCAGGCCCTTTGGACAGCCCGAAGCTGAATATGAAGGTCGTCGCTCTTGACGGCTTCTTCCCCGTCTTCTTGCCTGTTAAAAGGCGAGTGGTGCAATGCTGAACATTGCCACAGCATGTGATTAAAGGTCGACCTTTCCTCGCCGCAGTCGGGGCAGCGGGGATCCACACCCGGAGCGTAGTGGCTCAGCCTAGATCGAGACGGAAATGAGCCCCATCTGCTAGCATTCTCAACACCGAGGCCTGGGGTCTGCCGAGCTTCGGGTGAGGAGCCGGGAACTGCCTGCGTCCCAGCTGGTAGTGAGCCGTGATGTCGTGAAAAGTAAGCAGCGGGTCCGTGGTCCGGTCGATCCCCTGCAAAGCCGGGCCCCTCAGACCGGCGCGGTTGACGAGACCTCGCGCCTGGTCGTGGGCCAGCTCATTGGGGTTGATCGAGCCGGGAGAGATGTTCCGGCCCATGTGAGCCGGGAACCAAGTGATGACGTGACGGACCGTGCCTGGCTTGCGGGTCCTAAGTACCGCCGCAGCCTCGGCCGAGACCGAGCCGGCGAGAAAGGCCATCGCCGCCGACCTGGAGTCTGTGAAGATCTGGGTGCGCCCGGGATCGCACAGAGCCAGCGCCACTGCGACTTGCTCTGCGACGGACGCCGTCGAGTGTTGGATGGACGCTGCGCTCAGGATTTTGCCCTGGGGGTCAACCACCGTGGCCACGTACGAGTTTGATCTGGGATACTGCGCCGCGTCGACAAAGGACGCGAGCTCTGGGTTCTGTAGGGCAGTCTTGATGAGTGCTCGGGCCCTGGCTGCGCGCCTGGCCTCGTTGTGTTGTGGGTGAACGTTCCTCGGGAATGTGGAGACTCTAAAGGCGTCCCTTTCTTCCTGTTGGAGGGGGACGGCGCACGACTCCGCGGCCATGGCGGTGAGGCCCGCCATCTCGAGTATTCGGTGGCCGGAGTTGCTGGCAGACAGGCGAACGATCTGTGCCGTTTTCTGTGTTTCTGCGATTTCGCTCAGGGTGTCGTGGACCCCGAGCTGCATCAACTTATCCGTGCTGGTCGTCACAGGGATACCGAGCACTCGTTTAATGCTCTTCCTGATGAGTGCGTCAATCTGGTTTTCCTCAGACCGCGACCAGTTTAGTGCGGAAGCCACGTAGTTGATATGGCTCATGAGGAAGGCGTGGTAGATCCTTAGGAGGTTGGCTTCGCTGATGCCACCCCTCCGGCTCGTCACTCGTGAGACGAGTCTGAGCATGTTTTCCGTCTTCGCCCTCAGGCGCGCGATTGTTTGCACGTTGCTGCCCTTTGCGTTGATGACCAGTCCGAGCACCCTGAGATAATCAACCCTCGGGATGCGCTGACCCGTCTTCGTTCTGAGATCGATTGGTACTTGATCCAGCGGCATGTCGAACTTGCGGCCCTTTCTGTCGGGCCGGTACAGCAAGAGCTCCGACTTGGTCGGCGAGAGGACCAGTCCCGTGCCCTCGAGGAATTTTTCCGTGACGTCCAGGGCCTCTTGCAGAGCCTCCTCCACCGCTGCGTCCGACCCACCCCCGCACCAGATGGTGATGTCGTCCGCGTAGAGAGCATGATTGAGATAGACGCCCCCGATTCGGTTGAGTCGGACCGATAGGTCTCTCATGGCGATGTTGAAGAGTAGTGAGGATAGCACCGCACCCTGAGGCGTGCCGCGGGCTCCCAGCGCGTATCCGTCCGACTTGATCTCGCCCAACTTGATCGTGGCCTTACGATCCCTGAGGAAAGAGCTGACGTACGCGTGAAAGCGTTCGCCGAGGTTCAAACTCGACACAGAGTCGAGGACGTGCTTGTGTTTGACGGTGTCGAAAGCCTTCGCGAGGTCCAGCGCCAAGATGCCTCGGACGTCTCTCGTGACCACGTCAACTATCTGCCTCTTGATCAGTAGCATGACCTCTTGAGTCGACAGCGAGGGTCTGAAACCGACCATGTTCGGCGGGAGGAGCTGTCGTTCCTCGACATACCTCGATATTCTGTTGTGGATGACATGCTCCGCCACCTTGCCCACGCAGGACGTGAGCGAAATGGGTCGCAGACTGTCTATGGCCGGTGTCTTGCCTGGCTTCGGAATTAAGATCACTGTGGCTTCCTTCCAGGCATCCGGTACGGTGCCGGCCGCCCAGGCCTCGTTGATTTCATTGGTGAGCAGTTCGATCGAGTTGTCGTCCAGATTTCGGAGGAGTCTGTTCGAAATTCCATCCGGCCCGGGAGCCGATCTTCCGTTGAGGCCTGAAGGACCTCTCTGACTTCCAAGACAGAGAAGGGGGCGTCGAGGTCCTCGTCTGCTTTGCCGCCGTAGGCCGGGTAATCTTCCTGGCCCGGACTGAGGGATGGGGAGGTAGCGACGCGCGACTTCATCCATCACTTCGTTCGTAGATGCGCCTTCGCTACTGAGCTTGTGAACCAGCCTGTCGATGGCCAGAGTGTGGTTTCTCTTGGACTGTGTGTCGTCCAGTAACTGCTTGAGGAGGTTCCACTTGCCTCCCGCGCGCATCTGTCCGTCGACCGACGCGCAGATTTCGTTCCATTGCTGCTGGCCGAGCTCCTTGCAGTGCGATTCGATCTCGCGGTTGAGGTCCGCGATCCTCTTCCGGAGGTTTCGATTCAGCTTCTGCGTCTTCCATCTGGCCGTGAGAGAATTCTTGGCTTCGACCAGGTGCGCCAATCGAGCGTCCATGCGGTCGAGCTTTAGGTCCGTTTCGACGGTCTTGATGACTGCAGCCACGTCCTTCTTGAGCTTCGCTACGAGGTCCGCGAAGGTCTCGTATTCTTCGTTGTCGTCCTTCCTTCTCTTGCGGAAGGCGTCCCAGTCCACTATTTTGAAGGCCCTCTGCGGGGCCGCGCAGACCGGTAGGGAGATTTCCACGATGTAGTGGTCACTGCCTAGGTTCTCTTGTAAGTTATGCCACTCCGCTCTCGGCGCGTTCTTGACGAAGGCCAGGTCCGGGGTGGTGTCTCTCGATATCGAGTTTCCCATGCGCGTGGGGTAATGGGGGTCGGTGATCAGTTCTAGGGAGCTGTCTGTTACTGCCTGCATGAGTCTGCAGCCTTTGGGAATGCTTCTCACGTAGCCCCAGGCTTCGTGCGGCGCGTTGAAATCACCGGCCATAACGAGCGGTGTCTCTCTCGCCTTGGACGACGCCTTGGTCGTTAGGCTGTAGAAGGTCTGCCGGTTGTCCCTAGGAGAGCAGTACACATTCATAACGTAGACGCTGTTCTTGAGCCAGCTGTTGGGTATGATCTCGACGAGCGACGCTTCCAGCTTGGTGTTGCCAAGGCGCAGATCGTGCTCCTGGAAGGCACACTTCTTTGCAATGAGTGTCGCGATTCCATGCCCGTTCTCGGCTAACGAGGAGACGGCTCGGTACCCCGGGAGGGTAATTGTTTTCATTCCCGTTTCTTGTAGCAAAATGACGTGGGGCCTCTCTTGCGGCTCCCGGGTCTTGATGAACTGCACCAGTTGAGGCCTGCGCCTCCGGAAACTGGCGCAGTTCCACTGCCACACGATGAGCTTACTGTCCGGTCTCGCCATGGTTGGGCTTGTTAGACCGGAGGTGGGCTGGCATGCCATCTTGCTCGTCAGCCCGCGACTGCTGGTTGTTTTCTAGCATTTCACTGGACATCGCCTCCGGCCTGGCGGCGTCGCCGTTGTGTACGTCACAGCGCTTGGCAAGCTCGTTCTCGAGCAGTTGTACTCTGAATAGAAGGGTCTGGTTGCTCTGTACCAGCTCGGTAAAGGATTTCTGCATGCGGTCCAAGGACCTCTGCATGGCAGCCTCCGCCGTGCTCACGTCCTCAACCGTACCCTGGGAGGAGGTGGCTCTGCGCTTGGCCGCCCTTGCTGTGGCTCCTTCTTCCGCAGAAGGTTGCCTTGCCGCGGCCACTTGGGCAGCGCTGGCGATTCGGAATGCCTCGAAGTCGGCCTTCATTCTCTGGATTTCCTCCTTGAGACTGGCGTTTTCATTCATCAACTGCGCAATCCTGGGATCGTGCGCCCGCTCGCTCGCCTGTGCGGCGGCATGTTTCGTCTGGCCCGTCGCCTTCGTCTGTTTCACTTTGTCGGCCCAGGTGGAACCTCCTGGGATGCGCGCCTTAGACTTGGAGCGGCCCCTAGACTGAGAGCGCCTTCCCTCCTTGCACGGAGCACCCCCGCGAGCGGGAGCGCCCTCTAGAGCGGGAGCGCCCCCTCGAAGAACTCCTCTTCCTTAGCGCTGACGCCAGTGCCTGGCTCTCCTCGTATTTGAGGAATACATTTTTTTTGTATATGCGTTGAATAGGTGACTACCGGCGTTGGGCCCGAGCTAAAGCCCTAGTCGTGTAAATCCGTATGGATCGACGGTCTGGACTAAGGCACAAATTGAAGTATATTTGTATACCATACTGTCCAACTAAAACGAAATTGGCATAAATGTTCCAGCCAATACATTCTCTTATTTACATTACGGGACGCTGTTTCGCGTGCTTAAAATACCAGTTTTTTCCGTGCAGAATGGTCATTGCGCCACTTGTTTCAGAATGAAACCTGAACGGCTAGGCATATTTCATAGGGCATCCTGATGTCAGTACTCAGCCAAAGTTAATATTTTATCGTGAAACAAGTAGCTTTTACAATTGTCACAGCATTATGTGCTCCATTACGCGAAAATCCGACTTCGTCGTGGGCGGCGTGACCGATCGATGGTACCAAAATGGCCGACGGCGCAAGCAGCTAAGAACCTGTCAAAACTGCTCGGATTGACACCAAATTCTCACGGAGGCTTCTGTACATGAAGTGAAATAACGAACTTGAAAATAAAATTCGGTACGTTTTGGTTTGGGTGGGAATGGATTTCGGGCCTCCAGCGTTGCAGACGGCCACGCTTCCGCGACATCACGGCGACTATACGGTTGTGGCTGACTAAAGGTCACGGTGTAAGAAGACCAGGTGATCCGACGACACGGCGACCGCTGCTGCGCAACGCGTCTCACTAATGGTGGAGTTTCACGTCTGCACCGCTGCACGGCAGCACACGTTAGGAGGCTGAAAAAGCGGGAAATTCAAACGTGTAAATAATTGTAACTGTACGTAAAGCGCGTTTAAAATAATTAAAACTATTTTTTTTACTGTTTCTGTGTGCCACTATACTGAGTGAAATCCCTCAGGCGCCGAAACAGACGATAATGTCTCCGGCATTGCTGGTCGCGTCGCTGTATTTAGCAGACGGCGTTTGACAATGCCTGGAAGCAGTCGCAGAAAAGTGGTGTGGGCAGACGATAAGTTATCTTTTCTTAATATTTTGCCACGTTTGCTTTACCGTTGAACAATCAGTCACCCTTGTTCTCGGTAAGCGCTTAATAAAGTGTTCCCGTGGTATACATAATGGAAAAGGACGAATCCGTTTAATCGCAAGAAAGAGAAGAAGAGAGATTTGCTGCTTTAGCCGCGACGTTGCCTGGCGTAGACGGATCTAGCCTGACTATGGGCAAGAAGTGTTTCGTTCCAAACTGCAAGAGTGGATATGACTCGTGCAATGACAAAATATGTATGTTCAGTGTCCCTAAAGAGACGAGTCGACTGCAAGCATGGCGGGATGCCATACAACGTTTAGACCGAGTCCTGCGACCAGGGTACTATGTGTGCGAAAAGCACTTCGACCCAATGTACGTGTCAAAAACATGGACGGCAATGCACAACGGAGTTGTTTTAGCCAGCACGACCTGAAGAGCTTATCTAGCTAAAGATGCTGTGCCGACTCATTTTCCCGCTACTTCACACTACACTTTCAAAGAACTGTGTCACGTGTTCTTTCAAAGAACTGTGAATCACGAGTTACTGGAGCTAGCAACTGATGTGCCAATAGAAGACGGTCAGAACCAGAATAGCGAAGCCAACACAGAACAGACTCCAGCTGACGGCAAGCGCAAATCAAAACCTGGAGGCAGTGAACTACAAGAACCGCAGGCAAAAGTATATGTGATGCAAGAGACAAGAGCTCAAGAAACTTCTCCTGTGTACAACGAAACTTTAGCCATAGCAGCTCAGAAGGCCTTACAAAATTCAGGACTTCAGTGCAGTATCACATGACGGTAACACCGACAGCATCAACTTCAACACGCTCTTTGAAAATACGCTTCGCCAGGAATAATGTCACAGATGGGTATGTATATTCTACATCGATGGACTTCCTCTATGTTGGTTTGCAAGTTACTTTCATTTGTTTTTCTGCTTCCTCGTAATTTTGAATAAAAAAAGCAAGAAAAACGATCGGCGTCTTCTATCATAAATATTTTATTAAGGAGCATGCGTATAAGGATATACGCATGCAAGGTGCCGCATGCTTCATAAGAAACAAACAGCCTTTAAATTGGTGCTTTATGGACCCAATACTATGCACGGAGCCTGTATGGGAAACGCGCAAACTAAATTTTCGTTTGAGTCTACAGAACAACGATAGCACAGTTCACCGCATTACGCGAAAGCGCTTATATATACACTCAGGAGGACATTGTATGCGGTACTCCCCTACGCACTGTTTTCGCATGAGAAATGAAAACGGGGACGCAGCGTATAGTGACGACAGATAGCAACTCGTCATCGAAACGTAACTTGCAAAATTGTCAGCTGCTCCAACAAAAATGCGGACTGTTAGCGCCGCTTTGAGCGAAATATATGCTTTTGATTTAAAAATGCAGCAAGCCTAGCGACACTCTCAAATAACTCTTTAAGCTTTCGGGAAATTAAGATAACCTCAATATGAGAGCATTAACACTAACAGGCGCTCTGAAAAACGCAGGCTGAAACAGCTGAAACGCGCGCGCTCAGGGTATGTTTGCCCCCGGCCTCCGACGCCCAGGATGGATGGATGGATGAGGCTAAACCCTTTAAACCGGGCGGTGGCATACGCCACCTAGCCATGACTATTAACATATTTTGTACTTTGTGGTGGGTGAAATTTCACCCCTGCCTTGATTTTATCCACCAATCAGATAACCTCTGTTTGGTTATTTCTACCCGCTTAAAGTCTATTTTGCCTTCACTGTCCCTAAACCCCAATGCTTTGAAAAAATCAGCCCCGTTGCCTTGCACTGTAGGGTTAAGCCCTTTGCAGAAAAGTATGAGGTGTTCAGCCGTCTCCTCTTCTTCTCCACACGCACAGCACAACGTGTCTATACCTTGGTACTTGACTCGGTACATCTTAGTCCGCAATACTCCCGTCCTGGCTTCAAACAACAAAGAGCTTCCCCTAGAATTATCGTAGATATTTTCTTTGGCAATTTCTTGCTTGAAAGTTCGGTATGTTCCCAGTGCTGATTTCGTCTGCATCCCTGTTTTCCACAGACCCCTCTCTGCTTCCTTAACCTTTTTCTTAACCGCTGTTTCCTGGTTTGCACCCCTACTGCAGTCCAAATATTTGATTGTCAGTTTTCTGGTCAGCTTCCTCCATTTTGTATCAACATTCCTCATGTACAAATAACTGAAAACTCTCCTTGCCCACCGCTTTTCTGCCATTTCTCTCAATCGCTCCTCAAATTCTGTCTTGCTGCTGGCTTCCCTGCCCTCGAATGACGTCCATCCCATGTCACCCTGTACCCCCTGATTTGGTGTATTTCCATGTGCTCCCAGAGCCAGTCTACCTACCCCTCGCTGCTTAACTTCCAACCTTGCTCGAACCTCTGATCTCATGCACAGGACCGCATTGCCGAAAGTCAAACTAGGGACCATCACCTCTTTCCAAATCCCTCTCACCACTTCGTACCTATTGTAATTCCACAGTGCCCTATTTTTCATCACAGCTGCATTTCTGCTACCTTTAGCCGTCACATATTTTTCATGTTCCGTTAGGTACTCAGCGCCATTGTTTATCCACACTCCAAGATATTTGTACTTATCCACCACCTCCAGCGTAACCTCCTGTATCCTATGCTCGCTGCCCTGATTATCATTAAAAGTCATTACTGCCGATTTTTCTTTACTAAACTTCAGACCTAAGCTATCTCCCTCTTTACCACAGATGTCCATTAATCTCTGCAAGTCTTCCTTGCTGTCAGCCATAAGTACAATGTCATCCGCATACATCAGTCCTGGTAATGACTGTTTAATCCATTCTCCTTGCTTGAAATAAGAAAGGTTGAAGCCAAGTCCGCTCCTCTCTAATTTTTTCTCTAATCCTTGTAAATACAGCATGAACAACAGAGGTGACAGAGGGCACCCCTGCCTAAGCCCCTGCTGTATCTCTATAGGCCCAGATATCTTGTTTTCCCATTTTATAAGCACCCTGTTACTTTTATAGATATCTTTTAAAAGATTTCTTACTCCATCTTCCACCTCTAGAGTGCCCAGTATGTCCCACAAATCCTTTTGGATTACACTGTCATAGGCTCCCTTGATATCCAGAAAGGCAAGCCATAGGGGCCTGTGTTCCTTTTCTGCTATTTCAATACACTGTGTCAATGAGAACAGATTATCTTCTAACCTTCTTTGTTTTTGGAACCCATTTTGTAGTTCCCCCAGCACCTCCTCGCTCTCCACCCATGCCTGCAGTCTGTCCTTTATAATCTGCATCACCACCCTGTAAACCACTGACGTCACTGTTATGGGACGGTAGTTGTTTATGTCGGCTTTGTCCCCCTTTCCCTTATATGTCATGCTCATCCTGCTCAGTCTCCACCCGTCGGGGGCTTTACCGTCCATTATCATTTTGCTCACTGCCTCTCCTAATGCTTTCTTATATTTTGGGCCCAATGTATTTATTAACATAATTGGGATGCCATCAGGACCTGTCGACGTGCTACTAGGAACCCTCTTCTCTGCCCTTTCCCACTCGCTTTGTGCCAGTGGAGCCACTGCACTGACTAGTCCATCCTCACCTGATTGAGCACATGCTATGTTTCGTTCTTTAAATTTTTCTGCCATCATTGTTCCTATATGTTCCATCGCCTCATCTCCCTCTAGTCGAACACCTTGAGCTGTAACTATAAACCTCTGCTCTAGGCTAGTCTTATTACTCAAGGAGTTGAGATGTTTCCAAAATTTCTTCGCTGCTTTTCTATCCTTTTTCTTTACTTCTGACAACCGTTGGGTCCCCTTTCTTCTGATCTTCTCATTGCTCAAATTGGATGCTTCCCTTCTACAGCTTAAGAAGTTATTCCATTTTCTGCCTACATCAGCTTCTGGTTCACCCCTCTGCTTTGAATATCTGTGTTCCCTGGATGCTTCCTGACGTTTCTCTATGGCCTTCTTAACCTCCTCATCCCACCAGCTCTTGGGTTTACGTCTTCTGTTCCCTTTTGTCCTGACTCGTACCTTAGTAAGCTCTAGCTCAAATAGTTCTGTTAAATTTGCATATGTCCATTCTGTTTTTGTATCCTCTGAAATTACTGCCTCAATTTGCTGGGTTGCTATTTCAAGCTGCTTTTCCGATTAAAATATCCCACCTGGTTGTTCATCTTGCCCCCTACCTACTTTCATTTCCCTTCTAAAACTCACCTTAATACGTTTGTGATCACTACCTAGACTTCTGGAGCCATATTCATCTATGCTCATTACATTTAGCCTATCGTGCATCCTATGTGACATTAGTGCATAATCTATCGTCGACTGCAGGCTCCCTACCTCCCATGTTATGTGCCCTTCACACTTCTCAGTACTGTTGCATACAACTAAGTCATGCATTTCACACATATCCAGCAACATGTTGCCTGTTGAGTCTGTGTACCCGTCCATGTCTTCTATGTGTGCATTCATATCTCCTAGTATAATAATCTCGCACCCTTCTCCTAGCTCATTAATATCACTTGATATGCATTCCAGCATTTTTTTGTTTTCCTCTTTGGCATTTGCTCCTGTCCGCAGGTATACAAAGCCAAGGAGTGTCTGCTCTCCTGCAACTTTCCCTTTTAGCCATAAATGCTCCTTGCATTCCTGTTTGACCCTTTGCCAGTTCATACTTTTATGAATGAATGCACCAATTCCACCCCCTTTTCTGCTGCCCTCTGTTCTATTGCAATATTTCCATGCATAGTCAGGATTACAGGGAGGTGTCTCCATGTCCCTAAGATGTGTCTCCACAAACCCGTATACCATCAGCTTTTCTTGCCTTAGTTGCTCGTCTATCTCCTCCCACTTCAGCCTATTCCTGCCACCTTGCATGTTAATGTACCCTATGTCAGAATGACCTTGCCCCTGGTGCTTACGTCGATTTCTTCTACCGATTCTACGTTTCTTGAATCTTGGAGCCTCTCTGGGTCCGTCTTCGTCTACACTGGTGGTCTTAGGGCTCTGGGTCCCCCCAAAAAAGCCGTAGCTTGGCGCCCTATCCTACTACCTACGCTCTCGCCCGTGGCCCCACTGTAGTGAATGCCATCCTGTGCAAAAGGGTGGGAGCCAGACTCGTACACTTCCCGGTTTACCTCCATTGTGCCGTACCCAAGTGGTCTGCTCAGACCCCTAATGACCCGGTTAGCCTCAAGCACCTTCCATTCCATCTCGCTAGCCTGGCCCCGGACATGTGGGATCGTGCATATGGTCACATGCACATTCGCAGAGGTTTCTCTGAGTTTACGCAACCCAACCTCTAACTGTCCGTTTAGGTTCTGGCTCCTTCCCTTCAGCACATCGTTGAGACCAGCATGGATAACGACCAGATGTTCATGCTCGAGGTTGTCTGATACCACCTTCTGAGCTTTTGCCATTGCGTCAACCATGCACTTCCCTGACTGGGCCTCCACCCTCACCCGCCCGTCTGCCTTCACTGTTGTAAGGACGCCCTCCTTAACTCTAGCTACGTTGGAGTCCCCCACCACTATGACCCTTCGCTCTACACGTTTGCCTCCCGCCTGCGATTGTCGTCCTCCAGTTCGCGCTAGCTGGTTCTCCACCCGCCGTGCGCCACTGACACGTGACAATGTGCTCCCTGCCGTTCGTCCCTTCCCACCCGAAGCCTGCCGCACTACCTCGCTGTAGACTTGTGGAACCGCCGTGTTACCGCCGGCTCTCGCCTGCTGTTCAACGGCCCCTAGGCGTCCCTCCCTGCTCTCATGGCATGCCTCTGCCTGAGTCTCCGCGCTGTCCGCCCGCCGCTGACCCGGATACGCCCTGTACCATTAGCGCCTCCACCCGCTCTTCCAGCATGGCCCGCTTTTCCCGTTCTTCTTGTAGCTCGCCAGCTATTCGCTTTACCAGGACGGCCTCGGCCCCCTCCCTGTGACGCAATTCGCCGATCCGAGTTTCGAGCTCAATTCGCCGCTCTCGCTCCACCTTCAGCTCCCCTTTGAGCTTTTCCACACTGGCTGCCCATTCCCCTTCCATCCGCCGCACAGCTCCCTTAAATCCTTCACACGACCTGCACGCGAAGCTAGCCTCCTCAGCGTCGGCTAAACTGGCGAAGTGCGTCTCGTCCAAATAACACCAACGTTTGCACTCCTCGCACTGCACCAGCTCGTCATCACCCCTGTCCTTCCTAGCCTGCCGCACCATTGTCCACCCGTCCACCTAACGAGAAAGCCCACCAAAATATCTGAACAAAGCCCCACGGTAAGCCGTACGGCAAACTCGCTATCCGGCTACCTCCGCTAGCTTCCCTAACGCGGTTTAAAACTGCCGCTTTACACTGCTTTCACCATGCAACACGTGCGCCACAACCCGCTTCCAAAAAAAATTGAACTATTCGCTGCCTACTAACGTCCTACCAAACTAACCAAGAAACTAAAAAAGCATGAAAAACAATGTATATATAGATAGCTCGGGTACTCTAACACTTCTATCAACCAAATAAGAATAAACAAAAATTGAACTTATTCACTGCTCCTGCTGTGCTGAGCTCCACTCGGCCACGACCGTCCTGTTTGGCTTCACTCGAGAGAGTCCAGTCCAGCCTCCTAGTCGCGTGCGCCACCTAGCGGCATCCCAACATTAGTGAGACACGCCGCGCGCTTCCGTCGGATCACCTGTTCTTCTTACACCATGCTAAAGGTGTGCCTAGTGTGTCCGTCAATGCACACGTCACGTAGCGGTCATGTGGCTGCCAAAGGTACGTCCTAGTGCCTGCGTCATTAGGCACGTGACGGCTCAGCCAATGGGGAAGATGTGGCGCCACCTTGTGAGTGTATAAAATAAGCGCGCTGCCTCCCAGTCGAAAACATTTCTCCAAACGGACTACAATGCTTTCGCATTCCCAAGCTTATGAGCAGTGTTGAGTGTCTTACCAGATTTTTTTCTAATTAGCTTAGTTAGCATTTACATTAGCCGACCGATGTCATTAAACTGTGAGCGGATTGCAGCTGCTTCAGCCATGTTTCAGAGGTGAAGAACAGGCGCACTACGTTTTCGTGGGTCCAGCTTTGTACTTCTTAGGTTACCACAAACTACAATAACAATAACAGTGTGGGTGATCGCAAAAGCATAGAGAAAGAAAGTTAACAACAGCGGACACAATTTGGCAACAGGAAATACGGCACGCTAGTATTCACATCAGCCGACAGCCGACGCGAGCAACAGAAAAAAAGAAGATTTTTATTTTTTTTAATTCTTTCCCGCTAAAACGAAAAAAACTTTTCGTATATAACTGAACTTATACTCTGCTACGTATTTTCCTTGCGTTACCTAGCAACAAGCCAATGACGCGCCAGATGCATGCGTCGTGCACCAGACACGCCACAGAAACGAGCGAGGCAGGATGCGCATGTGAGCGTTGCCCTGTCTTTTCATTTTTTTTTGTGGGGGATTGGCGAGGGGGAACTTTGTTTCTTGATCTCCCGGCGTATTGATTTCCGTCTGGACCTCGACACGGCCCCACTGCACAACTGGACTATGGCAAGCTGAGGAATTTTGTTTGACAGTGTGCGACGCATTTCAAGCAATTTAGGCTTATACCGCATGGCGCCGACGATGGGGTGACGCATTCAGGGGAAAACAGCTAGTTCGGCGTATATTAAATCGTAGTGGGACATGTTTGCGACGCTATCTATGGGCCCCAACGTTATTGTAACTTATTTGGGTACTTTTTGGACACGCTCTCCGCCCCTGGCTTTCCGACGCAGTTAGAGAAAAGCACCTAAGTCTTGGTGACGCAGTTAGTTTCGCGTGTACTGAATCTTACAGGGCCAAGTTTATGACGCCTTTTATGCCCCCCACCACCTCTCATCAACATTTAACTTCTTTCGGCAGTGGCGCATGTCGAAAACGAGACGATCGAATGCCAAGACTGATAACACGAGAGCGTGTCGCTTGCGCCGGAAGACTTAACGCGCAATAGATAAAAACGAGGAGCTCACAAACCAGGAAATTGTAACTCGAAAATTCCGTCTTCTGGAAGACTGAAAGCAGGCTCTTCACCCACGCATGTGTCTCGAGAGCGAGTAGAAGGCATTCTGCGAGCGTCTACCATGGTCTGGCTGGGAGCCTATGTTGTGGCCACCTCTTTGTACGTCAAGTATACAAACACCTCGGCTGAGGCTAAGTTGTGTCGAAAACGTGCACTCGCCCGTGTAATTGTAATCATTAAGTGCAGAAAATAAAGCACTGGAAAGGCATGCTTGGAGATCAGGTGTTTTCTTCCTATTTTATAGAATTGTTGGGGATGAGTCGGGTATTTTCTACGCAGTGTATGTAAAAGCGAATTGCTTTTCTTTGTTACTTTCGCCAATATCGCACGTTTGGTCTGTAGACGCTGTATTCCTAAAAGGTGTAAATACCAAAATGACACCTGCTTGGAATTTACTGTTTTTTTTTATAGCAGATGTCACGGGGTGGAGCTGTGCAAATGGAACTACTGCTACTTACCTGGTGGCACAACATTGGAGGAACGCACCAAAACCCGAAACGAGCATTGATATCGAACAAAATAAACATTTCCTCATTTCACAACGCGCACTGGCTCTACTTTATGAAATTGCACGTAGCACAGATTCGAAGAAGGCTTGATAAAGACCATTAGCAGTCATTTTTACTAAACTGATGAAATGATTACGCTCCAAGACCGCGCGCGGTTGAGTATTGGAATTGAAAACAGATGCCGCGTCGATCAGCGCAGCCGGCGTAACGCGTACCAGCAAGCATTGAAAAGGCGCGGGCCTAAAATCGAAACCGAAAGTGTAGTTCAGTTTTTCACATCAGCCGCTTGGTGCGCTACAGCGAATTCGGGTGGTGGACTCTATGGCAGTGTGCCCTCTTGTTGAATGTCTTGGACCCTTCCTGTGTTTATAAACAGAACTTCTCAAAGATTTCCGTTCGGCTTCTCTGCAATAACAATGCTCACAATAGCCTATAACTCCATAGAGCTCTCCTGCAAGCACTAGTTTTGCTGCAGAGAAATAATTTTTCATGAGTGTCTTTCACTGCTAAGTATAACTACAAAGCTACATAGCTCGACACTTGGGGCGCGTTCCTTACATTCGAAAGCATCAAGAACATCTGCATGTAGTATATTTCGCGACAAAATAATTCTTTTTCCTTGACTGTGAAAAATGAAGGACCGGAATTTCTTTGGGTCATGGGTGCACTGTTTCCACGGTGCGAATAAAAAGAGTGGAACTTCACTTCTTCGAACGCACTATTGGAGCCATTACTCGCATAACGGCGCTGTGGATAAGGCTCGTGCAGAGCTTCATTTTAATTCAAGCCAAGAGGTAGACATTTTACAAAATGTTTGTTTATGTTTTGCCGCAATTGCAAAGACCAAACTTCCTTCATTATGGTTTTCACTTGCTGCGGGTGCCTTTATACACAGTGACGCTATTCCGTCCAGGACACGATCAAATTGAGCTTTTCCAGAAATGAGTTCCTGCACCAGTAACACTGATGCTTCGCAGCTTAGTTCATCGAAACAAAGCCAGCGCTAATGCCGATCCACTAATGTGAAACCTGGGAAATTGCGAAGCAATCATGCGCCATGGTTTTTCTTGTGTTTTGCTTGTGTTTATCTTATTTTATCCTGTGTTTGTATTGTGTTTAGCAATCCATAATCCGTTTTGACACCTGTGCTAAAGCACAACTGGTGGGAAACCGCCACGCACATAGAGCCAAACAACCACGCCCATGGAGCCAAAGCCTTTGCAGATAGAAGCCATTTTTACAAATTTCTGTTAATTAATGCGCCCAATGCTTGGTTGTTCCTGTCGTTTAAATTATTCCGGATCATATTAGTTTATTTTGAACCGGTGTTGATCTATTGTGCACTTGTTCTGACTCTGTTTCGAGCACTTGTTTTTCAGCGTGATCACTTGATTTGAGCATGACAGATCACACGCGACGGACGTCGACGAAAGCCCGGGCCCATAAAGTGCGCAGCAATTAAATTTTAGGACCATTTTATTTTTGAACAAACACTTCAATACCGCAAGAGCTAGCACAGTAGCAACGAAACTCTATTCACAAGTAGGTTTTCAAGTATATAGCATCGAAATGTATATTATCCGCGGAAGAAGAGTACATTTGGAGAGCATGGACCAGAAGATAACAAAATATTTATTCGGTGATGAAACAAGGGACCGCACTTACCACATCATCTAATCCTTGTAACATCTCAAAGCTGTCGCGCGAAAGCACGTATGCATGGTTTGCGTTCAGCGTCGAACGCGACCGTTTGAGATCGAAAACTGACTAAAGAGCTAAAGGAAACTATTAGCTTTAAAACGGCAGCCGATGAAAACAATTGGTTTTAAAAGAGGAATGGTGCTTGAAGGCATATATTTGTTGTGGATGCGATAGCGTTTGTTGTTTCCTCGCGCAAATCCGTATAGAGCAGGGGGAGCAACTTAAATGAGTTTACTCTGCGAGTTAAATCTTACAGGTGTGTTCAGGTTTAGACTTTCAGTCATAAGATTTTTGATGTCGACCCTTTTCCCGGCGCTCCTGTGGGCTCTGCCATGTGTGATCACGTGCTGACGAATCCATTGCTTGCCTCAGCTGCCTCCGTGTTTACAATGCGAGCGCGCGTGACACCAGGTGCAGCGCAGCAAACGTCCGGTTCAACGCATATCGTAGACGGTGACTGTGTGGACGACATCAAGCTTTGGTCACAGCTTTAGAGGACGTGTAAATACTTTCAGAGCGCATAGGTGCCTGTATTACGTCTTGTGCAAACGGCGCGAGCAACGTATATACGGTGCTTGTACTAAAAGCGGGGCTAGAAATGTATTCCAAGCTGTCCAAACGTCCCACTTATGAATTAAATCAGAATCAGTGTGCTCTTCCTTCTTTATTTGGAAAACGTTTTTGAAGGAGCTGCTTGTCATGTTTCTGACTCAGTATAGTTCCTCGCTTCTACGGTGCGGCCACTATTTGATTGTTTATTTTCGGCCTAATCGCTCGCGGTTGTGCTCTGGCGCGAAAGATTCATTCTTGCTGCGCACAAAGCTTGGAATGCAAATGTTCTGTACTTTGTGGTAGCTTGTAGCAAAGATGTGTTATCGCTAGCCCCTCACTTACTCTGTGAACCGTCAGGAAACGTTCAGCTTCCAGCATTCGTGCCTTGTCGGTACAGTCGCCGTCATTCATGCTTCGGCACATTGATTCAAGTAAGCGTCCATTCACTTATTATTGATACGTTGGTTATAGGGTGGGCGAATGTTTGCGTGCGAGTAGGGCTGCATGTGTGTAGATAACGTGAAAGAAACTATGCAAGTAAGTTGCGCTACGGGCTTTTGTATAACGAGCGGTACTCACTCTTAAATGGCGACATTCCGGAGTTGAAGTCCTTTCTTTGGAGGTTAGCTATACAGCGCTGGTGGATGAATTACCGTTTTTTTATCCTCTGGGAAAGCCATGCATCACGAAGGGCCGACAATACAGGCAGTTCTTATGTAGCAGCGGCGACACAGGTTGATTCCGTTCCTGAAATATTCCTTGCATTCGCATTCTTTATATGCGAATCACTATTTTTACGGCTAACTGCGGCGCACATCTTACTTTTATCATTGCACATTTTGCAGCATGAATTCGGTACAGTGCATTAGCGAGCACACAGTTGCACAACCGACAACTGATCGCAAAGTAGCAGGGCAGAAGCAGTAATGGTTGCGTATTTGTGCACATTCACTGAGGCAACGTATGGCGCGCGGTCGAAAGTGCCAACTCGTTCCTCTAGAGCAAACTGCTCCGCGAGAAGGGTCAGTACTAGCGGACAACTTTCTGTGGCATTTCAAGACGCAACAAGGCACCGCGCGCTCCTAAAAAAAAAGTCACAGTTTCACCCGAAAGGAGAAGGATCAATTGCGATAGCAAATTAGTAGAGAGCTATTCGGAGTAAGGATAGTAGTTTTATCGGCTGTATAAAGTTGGACATGCAGCAGCACCAGCAACGCGCAGAACTGTTGTCGACGTCGTCGGCGTTCTTCCCGCGTTCGCATCGAACGCGCGCGGCGTTGGTGACTGTTGCCATTGCCTCAGTAAAATTTGACTTCTTTCCTCCATTTTCCTTCCTCTCCCCCCTACTAGAGAGTACTGCACGTTTCTAACGCGTTTGTGCTAGCGTCCCCTTAAGCGGGAGATGGTGCAATTATAATGAAGGGCGCTGTTATAAAATAGGAATGACGTCACATATGACGCGTGTCATTGATGGAAGTCAATCGTTCGATTTAGTGCGGCGAGACTGGGCGAAATACACGGAAGATTCACGGTTTACCGATGATTCCCTCCGGAGCTTCGCCCACTCATCATCATTCACCCCGTGGATATGCGGTGTTTTTTTTTTTTTCATAAAAGTAGCCGTGGCTACCTACTACTACGACGATGACTTCTACTACTACTACTACTACTACATACTACACAGGAGGGACAGACCCACACCCTAAGGAGCTTCGCCCCTAAAAGCGCTGTCAAACGCTGCCGAAATTCTTGGCACAGTAATACATGTGCAGAAGCTCCACCACAGCAACCATTGTCGGAGGACGCTATTCTCGGCCGATGGACTGACACCGCAACTACAAGGCGGAGAACCATAGCACTGCTGAAGTTCCTGCATGACACGAAACTAGATGAGCGGCTCGCTGTATAATGTGCATTGACGTTCACTCCTTCTGTTCTATCCATCATCCTTATTCTCCTTACCTTCTCTCCCCTCTGTCTTCCCCAGACTAGAGTGGCAGACTAGACACACTAGCTGAGGTCTACCTATCTGCCTTTCCAGTAAAAAATGTCAATACAAATTGTCCCTGTTGTTTGATGGCAGGCTATGGCTACTACAGCTTTCAAAGACGGTTAATTCATATAACGGTTCCCATACAAAGAAAGTACTTCAAACTTGCAGTGCTCTGTGAATCCTAAATTCTAAATAAACCGTAGCTTATATTTGTCATACTGTGGCTGCTACAATTCTGTTCAGGTGTCATCCGCGCTGGGGGCCTTACTGTGGCTGCTACAATTCTGTTCAGGTGTCATCCACGCTGTGGGCCTTACGAGCGCTGTGGTACTTTTTGAAGTCAGCAGAACTCTTTGACCGCTTCTGAAAGCGCGGTGAACGACGTTACGTGTGAGATCGCGCGGCACTCTTCCTTTCCTTCTCCCTTTCTTTTCTTACCGCTTCCCTCTCCCCCAGCACTAAGTTAATGTAGATATGTCAGTCATACCATACGAGGTGACTTGGAAGCATGGAAACACTTAGACAGCAAAAGACGGTTGGCGACGCCGCGTAGATGTTCACACACTCGCTCAGCGTGACGTCATGGATCCCGACAGCGTCTGCTAAACACGCGTTTTATCGTTGCAGATTGATTACATATCACTGTAAACGAGCAGAAGATCTAACTGGGTAAGTTTCGAAAATTTTTTCCGGCAGCACGTGCAAATGCATTCGGAATGCGTGGCGTCACACTGACGTCCCGGTGCTGTGGTTTAGGCGCGTGAAGGGGCAGCCACCTCGTCAAGCTACTAATCTCAGTAGCTTTTTGTGGCTACTCCTTCCTTTTGTATTTGTTCAAGGAGAATAAAATTCAATTTAATTCAATTCAAATTCAAGGACCAAAACTTCTGCTTTGATTTTCCCTAGTAACGACCAAACATTTTCTGCCAAATAAATGAAACCGAAGTCTTAAATGAACACTTAGAGGGCCATTGCAGAGAAAAAATTAAGACAACTGTGGATCGCACTTCTAAAGTACTTATCCGAAAAAGCAACTCTCCCCTCGAGAAAACCCTTGGTAAGCCAGAACAGAAGCAAAAAAAACATGAGCTTGTGCAGAGGGTTTCCTTCCTCCATGGCAGAGGGCGCTCGTCGGCGCGCAGTCGGGGAACGTCGTTCGTCGGCGCGCATAGCACGGCATTTTCAGCGCAGCTTAAGAAACTAGGGTCTTTAGAGTTACGTATCTATGTATTTTCTATTAAAGGAACACACCTCCTAATACTTACCTAGTGATGTTGTGCCTCAGATATGCGTAATATTTACTTTGTGATCGATAACGTTCACAAGTATGAACAGCCGTACCAGTTTAAGTAGTGTGGGCGGTAAGCAAGTGGTCCAACTTTGGCCGGGTGGCTGAATCGGGTGACAGACAGACAGACAGACAGACAGACCAAATTTTCAGCGTTTAAGTTCCCCAAGAAAGACTATCGTCTTTAAAAACTTGAGATGGGTGGCAAAGCCACCTTGCAGTTCCTGCTCGCATCATCTTGCCATGACGGCATCAATTTTGACGGCGTCTGCTCGGGTGTACTAAATTCTTCGTAGCTAAATATGGCCTTCATTGTGTTTTAAAAGAGCCAATTAGACTGACCTGAGAAATTTTCATTTGGCACAGATGTGGAAAAAATATTTCGATATTATTGACGTCACAATTGCTGACGTCGCAATCCTAGGATTTAGGCGCGAAATTTGATGAAGTGGAATTTCGACGTTCATTTTCTCCGCTAATAATCAACCTATTACCGCAAAATAAACAAAAATTTAGTGCTTTAAAGAGCTAATTATCAGTTATACCATAGCCTCCTATATAATCTGTGCCTGCCGGATTATCGGCGATCCCATGGATAGCGGCCATAGGCGGAAGTATGGCGGATGGCGCCACTTACGTAGGGTTGTCGCGTGCGAACTTTTCACGTTTTTGGTGCTCATAGGTGACAAAAAATACGTAAAAGTGAATAAAGATTGTGTAAATACATATATATGTTAGTGTTGTAATAATATAGCAATATAAAGCGGTCGTCGTCAAAACTTGTGATGGGGGCGCCACTTACGTATGGGTCTAAGGTGCGCTTTTTGAAAGTTTTTGAAAGTAAACTTCGTATTGTCGACGATATCGCTGCAAGAAAAAACTTAGGGAAAGCAGCGAAACATTCACAGTGACGTTTCCAGTTCTGCGGCTTCCAAAAAAGAAATCGTCTGCTACCACCGCAACCGCCGATTCAAACATTTATTATGACAAGAGCGCGAACAACTTTCGTGATCTGGTACTGCTATCATGCGGCAGTTGCGACATCCCCATGACGAGGTTTGCCGCTCCCTTCATTATGCTGACTCTTACCCTACGTAGGTGGCGCCGCCATAGACGACGGCCTTTTCGCGCTCATCCGGCAGGCAGAGATTATATAGGAGGCTATGGTTATACTGATTTAGTGTTCGTCTTTAGTGTCCCATCGACGTGCGAACGAAATCACGGTACACGCTCGTTTTAGCATTCCGGCCCCGTCAAAATGCGGCCTCCTCGATCAGGAATCGAACCCTCGACCACGTTCCCAGCAGTGCAACGCCATAAGACACTGTGCCACAGCGACGGCTTTGAAACTATCCAGTCACCGTGCATATCGTATGCTTAGTGCGCGCGTTTTCCTACAATTTGCCACGGGTTCATGGAGTCAACGTGTTGTAATTTGCTTTATTGTTTCTTCTGGCTAACCCGCATAACATACTATCCTTGAATGTATAGGCTGCTTGGACTGTACTTTGATATGTACTTTGGTAGCAGCAATAATTGTCATAGATTCGCCATTAAATAACACCATCGGGCCATTTTCATGGGCACAAATAAATAGCAGCGCATGTCGGTATGCGTGTTGTTAAATCTGTAGATGACATTTGGATGGCAACATTGACTGACCATGCACAACTACAATGTGGTGTTGGGTCCTTCCACAGAAAACGAACCAGCGAAAATAGTAAAAATAGTAAGTGTGCTTGACACTCCTATTTGACACTCTTGAGGAGCCGCGCTTTACGGTGAGCGTGCAAGCGGGTAGACTGAGTCTGGGCTGCCACCATTCGGTTCGCGGAAGCAGTGCCGCGGCTTTGAAGTCAACCCATCGCCACTGGACCTCCCCCATGCCTAGACATTCCGCGAACAGATCGGATGCCCCAACGTGCTCGGAAGTATTTTCGTTGGGGGACTGGGTCTTTCGGGGTTGTGGGACATGAGGCACATTGCACTGCAAAACATTTATGCCAACGGTATCGAGAGATTAGAACTCCGATTAGCGTCAACTTGGAGCACCGCTGTGTGCACAGTGCGCGCACGGCAGTGTGATTGGATGAACGCTGTGGGCGAGGGATGCCTTTTTATGTACGTGCAGGACCTTTAGAAGCGGATTCGAGGGAGATTCGGTTAAGATTGAAAGACCAGAATTGAAACATGATTGCAACTTCTGACTCGCTGTTCTTGGATGTCTGTGGAAATGCATTCCATTTTATCATTTGCACATTTTAGCCTAATAAACAGTTAACCTCATGTTATCGGCGTCAATGCCCTGGCTACTGTTATGTGACTTCGCGACATCTACAACACCTTCAGCTTTCTCTCACCGACATCCAGGCGCATATCAGCTGTAACCAAGCCACATTATAAACTGCTACAGCTTTATATAAGTAGTAAACTTTGCGAAAACTGCCGCTACTGTCTATAATTGCGAACACAATAGGTAAGTACGCGAGAAGCTTTTCCCACTTTATTGCAACCACAATTTATCGTACAACTGCAGTTATTCCAGTTTCACAAATGTGGTTGGCCCTATGTTGGCGGAGAAACGTTGGGGAACTCTAGGACAATGCCAACGGCCCAGACTTGGGCCTCTCACGGCAGCTCACTTCGAGCCAACTTTGGCAAAGCCGGCTAGCTAGGAACGCAAAGCCGGTGTCGCCATACATATTTTAGTTCCTTTATGCTCATACCTGTGCTGCGAATACATTGCAATATATTCTACAGGCAATAACTCTAGTAAGCGGATATTAACAATTACTAACACTCTGACGTAATGAAATATTTATGAAATGTGTAACGCATTTGCATTGTTGAGTTTATATTCTTTTTCTTTTTTTTCGTTTCTTCTCCAAAATGTTTTTAGATTGCAGATTTGATTTTATATTGAATTTGAACAAATGTGATTGATTTTATGTTTGACTTTATTTTCGGTCAAGATTGTATGTTGGATTGTTGATGAACTGTTGATCAGATTTTTGATGATTTCATCTTAAATAATGTTCAACGTTTTGTCGCTGCCCCAGTTGCCATTGTAAAAAAATATATTTTTTAATAACTTGCTCCCGCTGTCAATGCTCCTCCCGTCGGGCGAAATTTTCAATAAAACAACTGCAGCATAACTTAAGTTGGCACATTGTCCGTTTCGTTTTAGTGTACCCCTAGATATTAACCGTCTGACAGAAGGCTGCTATATCTTAAGCGGAAACTCAATTACACGTCTCTCGAATAATAGAATAGGCTCTTACACTAAAAGTCACAAGGTGTCATGAAAATTATTTATCAATTTCGCTCATTGGAGCCAGTCGCCGAAATTGCTGTTGCGGCATTTCATTAAGAAGTTCTGTTATCACCAGGGTCGTTACGGCGAATGAGTAAAGTAACGTGCACTGAAGATTAATGAAGCATCGGCTCCAATGCAGTATCACGGAAGGCGCTGGTACGTTGGAGAGCAAAGAGTTCGAGTGCCGTAATACAGTTGTGCGCAGTGAATATTGTATCGTCGATGCGTTATTACAGCAAAGCATCTAATGCGGCTACCAGTGCAAGACAAGTTATATAATTGGTTTTCACGGTTTATTAAAAACACTAGATCACTCACGAAGTTAATTTTTTAAGGAAATATATTTCGTTGGAGTACAATCGGCATATCTGTTCGAAATGTATGTGCGTAAAAAGTCACGTATTTATACGCCGTGTTCCTGTGTTATTTTGAGCGCAAGCGTAACTGGCCAGCTGGCGCAATCGGCGAATGTCTGTCCGAAGCCGCGAAGCAAGCGGAGGAGGAAGGCACCTGGAGGGGAAGAGAATCGCGTGCCGAGAAAAGTACGAAGAAGCGCGTCCATCTCTCGATTAAATGTCGCTCGATTAAACGAATATGCTTTTACACTAAAAGTCACAACGAGTGATGATAATGCTTAATACGTTTTGCTCATTGAGCCAGTCACCACTAATGCTGATGCAGCATTAGTGGTGACTTGCGGGTGTTCATATTTGCACAAGTAAGTATAGGAGCACAGACATACACTCCTGCACATACGAAGAAAGAGACACGTTCGCATACATACAGTGATACGCAAACTTAAGTACAAATGCACACAGAACACGCATACGCCCGTATGATAATTAACTACATGAAACTCAAACGCAAGGGCAAGACGGCAAACGTGTGGCAGACCGTCTGTAAAAACATTGGCTGCAGTTTAGGGACATAATTATAGCAAGACTAAGACACCATCATGAATAAAAACCAGCAAAGACGCATCTACAGCACATGTAACGTGTGTCTACGTATGTTTTTTCTTCGGGGTTGCCCTCTCACGTTGTGAAATGTGCACTTGGGCCGGATCAACTAAGGCACGAAAGCGTCCTCCTGCACCGCGGAGACGGCAAGTTAAGCACCGTAAAACGCAGGCGCCAACTATAGTTATATCAATGCCGCTTACTAGTTGTAATAAGCCCAAGAGAGCATAGTTGTCCCGCACTGCTATTAAAAACAGCTTTCGCACTCTCGAGTGGACCTCATTTAATGAAACGCGACTAGCGCGTTGAGCCCCGTACTGGGGAAAATCGTCCGGACGCTGTAAGCCACGGAAGTAGGTTGCGTTTGTGCTACTAAGCCCCACTGGAGCACGTACAATTCATGCGGATTCGGTCACAAACCTGATTTAATCGAATACGAGTAGGCACACCTGGGGTCTCATGCGCGTGTGTTTGCTGTCACGAGGATGCAGCATTATGTGGTGCTAAGCCTTGTCCTGCGTGCTCTGCCTGTCTGCAGCAATCAATTGTTTTTTGGGGAAACTAACTTCCCTAAGCTTGCGACTAGGCGAGTGTACGGGGGAGCAGCGTTTTCGCACCAACGAAGGATGCAGGAACGACGAGCACTCGTATCGTCGGGTGATCGGTAGTCTTAACTGCTCGTCCGCCGGTTGTAAACAGTTGTTACGGTAGCTGGATGGCTTGCGTTGCGGCATGGTATTCCACTTTTCCGTTCTTGGGGAAGGCAACGGAGAGCGAAAAACAAACAATGAGATCTCGAAAGGATTGGGAGGCACAACGTGTTTTGACAAGCACCTGCAGTGGGAACAAATCCACAGCGTATGCATGGAGCCTGCGTATTTATGGCTGTTATACGATTATTAAAGCACGCCAACGCCCTCCGCATTCTATGCTTTCGTCATGGTGATTTGCCATTTTTCATTCCCGCACAAGTCACTCTATAAAATTATGGAGTGTAAAACACATATAACATGTCTGTAACACTTTTGCGACTACGAAAGAGGGGCCTAAGGGTATTATGTGGTGATTACGGGCACTCGAACTAGCCTAGCGATAAGTTGCCACTCAGAGTTGGAAAACATTATGTTACAAAAGAAGGAAATAAAGTCGATCATTTAATCAATCATTTAATCGATCAAATCCACGCTCACCCATATTTTCGCCGGCTGTGGAACCTCACTCCCATTCCCGCTCGCGCCCATTCGTAATCACCACTACGCACTCGTGTTCGTAGTCACTTCCAGTCAGACTTACCGGCACCACCAACTCACCCTCATGTACTCTCGTCAACGCCCCCTCACCGGCACTCTCTCATATACATACTCACACTCGGCGACAGTCACCCATGTCCAATCAAAATCGCCATCACTGACTCGTTCGTGCTCACGTTAGCTGTCACTGACTACAATTCATACTCTGTTACACTAAAACTCACTCCCGTTCATACCCCTGTCTATCACTCACAGCCTTCCTCGCGCAATATATTTCCTGCCTATGCAGCAAGTACGAGTGAGTGCACTCGTGAGTGCACTTACCTTCGGCGTGTCTCCAACGCTGCCCTCAGCGTCGGCACTCCCCGAAGCTGGCTTTTCCACAATAAGGAGCTTTGATGGGGAAAGCTCGCGTGAGCGTGATTGCGTTTGTTCAGCATGAGAGCGTTTATTGCTTGAAGTGCATGTTTAAGGGTGCGCCGCCGAGATTGTTAGCTAGGCGAAAGTCATTCAGAAATGAAACCACACACGTTTCAGTTGCTGGGAGCTGCTGGGTTTTGTAGCCGATAGCTCCTACCAAGGACAGCACTGTCATTTTAGGTGCGAAGCACCTTATGCGCCCGAGCTGTCGGCATCTCCTGTCGCCGTTGTCGTCGTCGTCCTAGTCACGGTAAGCAAGCGGCTCGTGCTCGCGCTCGGCATGCGCTCATGCCGAGCGCTCCCGCCTTCGTCGTCGTCGTCATCTTCCACAGCTAGCTGCGTTGCCGCTGATCATTCCAGCGTAGAATTTCACTTCTCTTCTGTCGCCGTAATGGGGAGGCCGCGTTTGCGGGGTTATGAGCCATTGCTTAAGGCCGTATGAGCCCATTAGCGGTGCATCACTGCATGCTTCGCACCTCCCCAGGTTTCACGTTAGAGGAGCTGCATTTCGCTCAATGGTTCATTTCAGACTTAAGCATAAAATTTAACTAACCGCTCAAACTGAGCCTACGACTTAAGTCGTGTTAACTGTATATTACCCTTACAGGTGTGCTGGCTGCAGGCCCTGTTTTTCACCGAATTGCTCAGTGATACAACGAATGATACCCAGATGATCTATTAAACGTTATCAAAAGCCGAATCCATCCAGTGAAGCATCGCTTCCTGTGCCTATTTTCTAGCGTTTGGCGTTTGACAGATTCTTGGTTGGTTTTTCGCCGAGTAAAGGGCAGTTAACTGTTGCGCTATCTCCAGGATCCACCAGCTCTAGTCAGCGTGTCGACCCCGGATAGATTGTCATAGCGATGGGAGATTCCGGAGACAGTATAATACGCGTTCACGTAGGTCACGGGGTGGAGGCCTCCGCGTCTTCCCGTCTTCACTGGCCGACAGATAATCGCTATGGCGCAAAACGCTGTGCAGAACATATTCAACTGCATAGCATTTATTTACCCGCTTCCCAGATTTCAACATGTGGGTTCAATTTTCATGGCTTCTCTTTCTCGTTGTTCGCGCTGGGTCTACAGTGACTCGAGGTCGGGTCTGGTTGTACCTGTATAATCAGAAAGTGGCGACCGACTACACGCGTCGCCAGGAGAGTTGCTGGTGCTTGAGTAAGCTAAAATGTCCAACGCCAGCACGTTCAAAACCTGGGGACGTAATGTCCACGTTGTGCTCTCAACAGCCATCGTATGTCAACGTGGTAAGACCGATGAGCCAGAATTCGGTCTGTGCTGCCCCGTCTGCATGCGCCTGTGCTACATCGTATAGCAACGCCCGCCGCAACAAGTAGTGGGTAGGAATTAAGAAACTTAGATGGGCTAGTTGGTTGTTGGGTTGATGAAACATGGTTATAACGGCGCGTTTGAGAACGGGACACAGAAAGTATGCACGGAGGACAATCGCCGAACTTCAACTAAGCTTTACTGCGGAAAACATACGAAAGCAGCAGTCGCGTCACAAACGTATTGGTAAAAACTGAGCCCCAGCGCACATTGTCACCGCAATCAGAAGATCAATCAATCAATCAATCAATCAATCAAAGTTTATTTCACCAGAACAAAAATTCTGGATGGTCTTTAGGGCTAAAAGCTGCTCTAGGCAGCTTGACTGAGTCCCTGAAGACCATTACATCGGCAGCATACAACGTTCACAGCACATATATGCATATAGGATCATATGTATGATATGACATACATATCATATGTATCATATCATACATCACTACTGAAGATCCTGATCTGCGCAAAATAAAGATACTTTTAGATGCGAAGCAGCTTATGGTCGGGGCTATGTCACTCCCTCCATCCATCCCTCCATCCATCCATCCATCCGTCGTGCAGCGTCCACACCCCTACTGTGCATGCGTATCCTCCTCCCCCTCCCCTCCTTGTCTCATCTCCTCTCCTCCCTCCTCCCCCTCCTCTCCTCTCCTTGAATCCTCTGTCCTTTCGGCATTCCTCTTCTCTCCGACGCTCCTCTTCTCTCCGGATTGCGCAACGAATGGCAACACCTGCGGCTCCGCGCGCGATAATGCAAAGCAGTTTAGGTTACAGGCGCGACGGTAGGCGCCCCAGAGGCACCGGCAACAAGCACCAACGCCGCGCGCGTTCAGTGCGAACGCGGGCTAAACGCCGACAGCGTCGACAACAGTTCTGCGCGTTGCTGGTGCTGCTGCATGTCCAAGTTTATGCAGCTTATAAAAATACCTTGAGTCGACCCCATGACTGCTTCGCATACTACTCAGGGTTCCCCTACGGGAAGATGGTGTCATTTTTTTAAAAAACAAGGTATACCAACATTTTACGCTCTTTATGCCCGCGGACTTCTAAACCTTTTGTGCAAATATGTCTCTTCTATTCTTCCCAAATTAAGTGACGCATTGCTAATGCAACCTTCTGCTTCCTTCTTTATGCAAAAATCCGAAATAAATCTCTCTCTGAGCCTTACATCTCCCAAGTATACAAGTGTCATTGTACGCTGAAGTACACAGACATCTTTTGCAATGGTCAGCCAAGTGACCCTTCACTACGATAGCCTGCCCGGTTGCTCGATGCTCCCTGAAACGGTCATTAACGCATCGACCAGTTAGGCTGACGTAACCCTTGCCACAGGAGCGCGGGATTCAGTGAATCACCTCCTTCTGGCAGCTTACAAAGCGCGCGACATGCTTTTTTGCGCATAGCAATAAAGTGCGTGCACAGTTCACTGCTCGACACACACGCGCCAGTTTCTGAGGGGTGCAGGAGACTATGAGAACGCCGCACTTTCCGGTCACTTCCTTCAAGCGGTGGGAGAGGTAATCTAACTAAGGCACTACCACTTGGCCGTGTTTTTTTTTTTCAGTTCCCATACTCCATGCATCAGGCCTTAATTCGACAAAAATTTCACATGGTCTCTTATGTTATCCCCAAGACGACTTGAAGGCGAAAGCCCATGTACCGATGCAATAATTAGCCAGTTTACATAGCCACGGTAATTAGTCACTTTTTTCGCTGCGTCATCCATGCTAATTCGCGGACTCATCCACTCAAACCGATGAGTCATCCACCTTCAATCGCTCAGTCATCCACTTTAATCGCTTTGTCGTAGCTCTTATTTCGCTTTGGTTCCTCCTAATTCGCTTTGTCAACCCTTTAAATTCGGTTTGATTCCTCTTATATCACTTCTCACCCTTGTTAATTTGCTTTGATTTATCTTTATTTGCTTCGTCCTCCTTCTTAATTCTCTTTGATTCTCCTTTATTTGCGTAGTCGTCCTCTTAATTCGTTTAGTAACCACTTTGGATACTCTTAATTTACTATTATCCATCTTCACTTTGATTCCATTTAAATCGCATTGATTCATCTTAATTCATTTTGATTCCTCTTAAATCGCTTTGTCCTCCCTAATTCGCTTCGATTCTTCTTAATGTGCATAGATTTCCCTTATTTCACTTTGGTTCCTCTTAATTCACTAGGTTATCCTTCTTAATTCGCTTGGTCATACACTCATACCAAGTCATGCTTTGGTCCGCTTTAACTGCCTTTAACTCGCCTGAGTCATCCACCTAATTCGCTTACTCATATCTCTTATTTTGCTTAGTTATCCGCTTAGTTCGCTTTATAATCCATCATAATTCGCTTTATTATCGATCTTTATTATCCATTTTGCTTGCTTACGGCCATATGAGTCATCGATGATAATAATTTTTGTACCTTTCGTGTAGTCGACGCCTTTTCGTTCAAGGACTTTGAAGGTCGATTGAACGACGAGACGTATAAGTCTTTCGCCTTAATAACGCTTTTAACAACAGAATCGATGGTTTCACCAGGAAAACCCGCCTGCTGGAGCCTCATAACTTGGGTGTTCACGTTCTGAGCTTTTTTGTGCTCGCATGAACGGATCTGATACAGTTCAATACGATGTTTCTCTTAACAAGTTTGGAGTGGGACGAAACACGATTGAACAATCCCTATTTTGATCTTGGTTGATATCTCCAGCATACACCTTCATTTCCAAGGAACAGGTACAAATTCGGAAACTGCCATTCGCCGTTCAATAGAAGTTCTTGCAAACTTCAGCCCGCCGCAACTTTCCTTAAACTTGTCAAGCACAGGTTTGACCCTAAGGCTTTCCATGCCCTCTCTAACGCCGCTCATAATAATAAGATGGTCATCTACACATCAGAAAACGTTTACCACTAGAGTGCAAGACTTGGAGACGTTTATTTCGTACACATTCATGCCGCCGACTTGTTTTCCTGCGCGTGTGAACTATATCATGGCGGAGTCGCAAAACAAAATATGTTAATCTCCCCCAATGCAAGGAATACTAGGCAAAAAGAAACACAGTAAAATAAGGTCTAAATAGTTCCCAGAAAGCTTGTCTATAATGTACCTTGATGGAAAACAACAGGAGGACTTTCTTCAAGAAACGACACCGCGCAGGCACTTCACCATGCATTTCGTGACGATTATGGTCGAACCCTGCAGCTACAGTCTGGTACACTCTACCCAGCCACCGACAGTGACGGTCCCAAACATAGATGTGGTTTTATCTATCCGGTCTACCCGCGTTTCAAATCTTCTTTTAAGCGACGCGTGTTTCTTCTGGAAGGTAGCAAAGCGAGGCTGTGATCCTCCTATCTCGGGATGATCCCGTGGCTTGTCAACTTCGCGCGCACAACTCGCCGCAGGAACAAGACAAGGGATGAACGTCCTCCAGAAAACGACAGGTTCATCATTCTTTCAACAAAGGAAACAATTCGGTTGCTTAGTCTTCTACTGTTTATTGTTTTCCGCCCCTGGCTGATGCAACAAGCGTCTCGTCCCTGAATGAAGTTTTTATTGCGATAGCAATTATAGGGACACTCCATTCGCGTTTGTGCCGTTGGCGTCGCCGTGATGTGCCGTATTAAATCCAAGAGCAATAACACCGTGACACCTTGGCCTCGCAGCCTATGCTGTCGGTGCGAGTGAAAGCGTGCGAGGGTGAGCCGAGGATGGTGGCTTGATCTCGTGCGCGCAAGGAGGGTTGGAGGCGGAGAGGGTGCGCGACGTCTTCCACCGAGCGCAAGGCACCGTGGGGTCGTTCTACTTCAGCAGCGGCTGCGTATGGTGCGACTGAGCTCGGCCGCGCGGGCCCTATCTTGATAGCGAGTACACAGTCTGGATGCCCCAAGGGCTGACAGCTTCGTCTGCGCTGTGTTCTCGCCACTTAGTTACCATTGAAGGGAGAGGCCGCGCGACGATTAATTCGCTCGCAACTGCGTCCACTCTTCCTCACCCAGCGCTTTCACGATGAGTGTCCACGCTCGTCGACTGAGATGTGTTTCTGTTAGCCTGTGCGTGCGTGACACCATGCTTGTTATTTACTTAGTAAGCGAATGTTTACGAGTTTATACAGCCGATAAAACTGCTATCCTGATTTCGTATAGCTGTCTACTAACTTGCTATAACAATCTATGCTTCACCTTTTAAGCGATACTGCGACATTTTTTTAGGGGCGAAGCTCCTTAGGGTGTGGGTCGTTCCCTCCACTGTAGTAGTAGTAGTAGTAGTAGTAGTAGTAGTAGTAGTAGTAGTAGTAGTAGTAGTAGTATGTAGCCACCTCTAGTTTATGAATTGCTCAATAGATGGCGTTGTGTGTCCATATATGGACACACAACGGTGACTAGGTGACTATTTGTCGCCACCCCGTTTCAAAGGGGATGCCAATAAATCATCATCATCATCATCATGCATGTATACGCATAAATACATATATATGTATATGTATAGTATAACCGGAAGCCGACTTCCCCTTCCGTTTCCGCTTCCGGTTCCACTTCCGGTTCCGCTTCCAGTTCCACTTCCGGTTCCGCTTCCAGTTCCGGAAGCCAGCTTCCGGCTTCCGGAGAACGCTTCCGGCGTTTTTCTCTCTCGTCCGTAGCTAGGGGCGCTGCGGTGCACAAGGGCGTTCGTTCCCGACTCTCTTTCTCGTCCGTAGCTAGGGGCGCTGCATTGCACAAGGGCGTTCGTTCCCGACGCGCGCTCTCTTTATCTCTCGTCCGTAGCTGTGGTTTACCCGAATGATCCCCCGGAGCTTCGCCCCACTCGTCATCATTCACCCCGTGGATATGCTGTGATTATTTTTCTAGCACTGCCACGCTGTGTTTGTTTGTCCTCTCACATATTCAGTGCACGCCAGGTATTACTCGACTGGCACAGAGAGAAAGAGAGAGGGATTTTATCTAAAAAAAAAGATACAGGTAGACCTTTGATGCTGTGCTGTTGTCTGCTACGCTGCCCTGAGAAAGAGGGAAGGGGAGTGAACGTATCGGGTTGAATGGGTATGATGGAGAAAAGATAAGTAGTGAATTTCTGTGTAAAATAGGCAACGGCCCTACAAGGGCCACTCGTCCAGTCCGGCGTCATGCAAGCATTGTAACAACGCTTTCGTTGTCCGCCGTGCAGTGTCAGGTCATGGGCCGCGAATAAAGAAACCCCCTCAAATCCCATTTCCCTTGACAAGTGCACAGTCAGCAGTAATGAAACGCACATTATTGATAAAGGATCACAATATAAAACGGCGATACGAGAAAATGAAGATACATATTCGATGTTATCGTTTGTTGCCACTCAAGACTGAGGACTATAAATAGCAGGTGAACGACCCGTGTTCGTCAAACGCAGTAGACACCTACCAGTCGCACGAGAACTCTTGCATTTTTTAGGAAGAACGGCTCATTTCAGAGGAAATAGACCGTCGGATCCGTCAAGTGGCCCATTAGGGCCACAATGCACGTAGAGCTAAGGACCGTGCAAAGTTACTTAAGGACCACAATTAGGGGCCGCGAAAAGAGTGACGGTTCGAAAAAAAAGTTGTCGCAGTTTCTCCTGAAAGGCGAAGCATGAATTGCGATAGCAAATTTGTAGAGAGCTATACGGAGTTATGATAGTAGCTTGATCAGCTGTATAAACGTTGGACATGCAGCAGCACCGGCAACACGCAGAACTGTTGTCGACGCCGTCGGCGTTTTGCCCGCGTCCGCACAAAATGCGTGCGGCGTTGGTGACTGTTGCCGGAGCCTCTGATATAGAGAGATAAGTGGTTCTTGAGGGAAAGGGAAAGGTTGGCGCTATCTTCTGCAGCCCTTGAGGGAGCACGGCTCAGCGCCAAATATATAAATAGGCACTTGGTGCCGCAGCTAAACGTCGCCTCCCTTCCCTCGCCCCCCCCCCCCCCCCCCACGGCCTTTCGCGCGTCGGAAGAAGGCGCGTTTGCTCTACATATATGGTGATTGTAAAGGAGGAAAGAGACGCCTACTTCTTAAGGGAGCACGGCGCAGAACGCGTGTTTGTTCTCCGCCGTGGGTTCACTCCCCGTGAAAGTGCGCGTCCCTCGCGCGCTTTCACTCGCACATACAGCGTTCGGCGGTGCGCGGCGACGATTTCATCTCCATTGACATCATACGGAACCTCACCGCGACGGCGACGGCGACGGCAGAAATCTGTTATGTAGTGTCCATATAATTGCTATCGCAATAAAATGTTAGGCGTAACGTTAAGAGACTTGAACAGAGCGGTGTGGATGAGAGAATAAACAGCGATAACCAATGTTCTAGTGGACATTAAGAAAAAAAAATCACAGCATATCCACGGGATGAATGATGATGAGTGGGGCGAAGCTCCGGAGGGAATCATCGGTAAACCGTGAAACGCTTCCGTGAAATTCGCCCAGTGCATCATATAAAGAGTGTGAAACACCGTGTATATATTAAACATCAAACTTTTATTGTATTGTTGGTTTACGTGGTCCCTTCATTATCACCGCTTTGTGATCGGTGAAATGCAGGGAAAGTGGTTCTTGTATGGTATATGCATACAAGAACGATATGCATCTGAGTCCATATCTGATTGCCATGTAAATGGCGTTACCCCGAGCACGGTCGTTCTTGATTGCGGACACCTTTACGAGATTATCGGAGAACCATAATCTGTCACACACACTGCAGCTGCGTCCGAACGTAACGTCTAGAAAGTCTCGCTTAAACCGCGCGTCGGCGCCTTCGGGTTGAGCTCGCCTGATGCGTTTTGCAGACACCTCACGAGCTCTCGCTGCATCGGGGTCTGCCTGCCGATACGCGCGCTTTCTCGCCGCTTCCCGTTCCCTGACGTTCTACAGATGCTCTTCACGCCGCAGCCGTGCCGCTTCGGCCTCTCGAACGGCTGGATCTTCGCGACGCTGCCGTGCCGCTTCGGCCTCCCGTTCTAGCACTGCGGGGTTTTCCCGGCGTCGCCGAGCAGCCTGACGACACGCTTCGGCCTCTCGTTCTCGCACGGCCGGATTCTGTCTGCGAGCGCGCGCTGCCGCCGCCTTGCGCGCTCGTCGCTCCGCCGCCTTGTCTTCCATCCGGCGACTCCGAGCTAAAGAGAAAGCGCGCCAAGAGCGAGCGCCTTTTCTTATTATTAGTGATATTAATTCCAAGGACATATACACACAACGCCATCTATTGAGCAATTCATAAACTAGAGGTGGCTGCATACTACTACTACTACAGAGGAGGGAACGACCCACACCCTAAGGAGCTTCACCCCTAAAAGAATTGTGGCAGGGCAGGTAATGCGCAAGGCAGAAAACTGTTCAAACATTAAAGTTACCGAACGGGTGCCAAGTAAAGGGAAATGCAGTCGAGGACGGCTGAATATTAGATGGGCTTATGAAACTAGGAAATTTGCAGGCACAAGTTTGAATCAGTTAGCGCAAGACAGGGGTAATTGTGGATTGCTGGGAGGGGCATTCGCCCTGCAGTCGACATAAAAAATGTCGCAGTTTTACCCGAAAGGTGAAGCATCAATTGCGATAGCAAATCAATAGAAAGCTATACGGGGTAAGGATAGTATTTTTATCTGCTGTATAAACTTGGACATGCAGCAGCACCAGCAACGCGCAGAACTGTTGTCGACGCCGGCGGCGTTTTGCCCGCATTCACACCCAACGCGCAAGCGTTGGTGACTGTTGCCTGTGCCTCTGGCAGGAGGCTCGGATGTCTTCGACGAGATCAGAACGGAGCACTCGTCGAGCAGCGTCGGAAGTCTTTACCACCTTCTCGCCTCGCAACGGTTTTATATAAATACGCATTTGGTACCGCAGCCTAACATAGCCTCCCATCCCTCCCTCCCTCCCGTCCCCCCACGGCCTTTCGCGCGACGGAAGAAGCCGCGTCTGCTCTCCGCCGTGCGTTCGTTCCCCGTGAAAGCGCGCGTCCCTCACGCGCTTGCACCAGCACTTACAGCCTACGTCATGCGGTGACGATTTCACCGTCGTTGGACTTCATACGGAACCTCACGGCGACAGCGACGGCAGAAATCCGCTTGGAGTGTCCATATAATTGCTATCGCAATAAAGAAAATCACATCATCTCACCCTACAGGCAACCATGGTGGGATGCGAAAGCATCGCGGGGGGTGCGCATCGAGTATCCGTTTCGTTCCACTTGGCAACACAACCCACTGAAATTTAGAGTGAGCGAATGTATTGATAAGAGAGGAGAGGTTTGTACGGGGTTTCCTGCCGACATGGACGTTTACGTTCGGCTTCCCTGGCCCGAAGTTTGGGGTCCACTTGCGACGCTGACGTTTACGTTCGACTTCCCGAACCTTCCTCTGCTCCGCGGTGGTGGCGCTGCCGCTGCAACTAGCGCCGACGTTGACGTTGTTCATGGCGTTTCGCACATCGTTGCACAGAGAGAGAGAATGACGGAAGCACAGCGAACGCGCGCTTTATACTGCGCCGCGACACTTGCGCCGCCTATCGGTGTACCCTTAGAGAGAGAGAGAGAGAGTTATCTGCAATGATTTGCTGCGCCGCACCTGTGGCGGAGAGGGGAGGAGGAGAGCGCACACCTGCGTAGGAGAGGAGAATGAGGGAGAGTTGCGCATGCGCAGTATGGGTGCGGACGCCGCAGAACGGACACTGCCCCGAGTGTAAGATGCTCTCGCATCTAAAAGCCGGCAGATCCCACGCCCTGTGGGAGTCGATGTTATGCGAAGCAGAGCGCGAGCAGACTACCAAGTTAACGAAACGGCCATGAGAGCACCAAGACGTAGGCAGCTCTTTCGTGACCTACATGACACGCATGTCGGGACATTTATGTCATGAGTCCCCAGGAGTCCCTTTAGCTACACGTAAGAGACCTTAAGGCGAAAGCCTGTCATGCTCATGACTATGACTTTGACCATCAACCTTTAGTGTTTCCTTCACTTAGTTCCCACCTCCGAACCCATTTCAGTGGTTTTTCAGTGTTAATCTTTTTTCGTTGAGTCATTGACAAGGAAATGTTGACGCGCCACGGTCCACGTCTTCTCGGAATCTTGCAGAGACCTCTGAATGCAACTTCAGAGTACTTGGAGGAAGTTGGTCTGCAGATTTCACCAGCTAAGTCAGCCGCAATTGCGTATCATCCAATCATGAGCCGGCTGTACCCCGGAGAGATACCAGTACAATGGGTACAACATCACCGCTATATGGGCGTAATTATCGATGATCGCCTCTCTTGGCGCCCTGCCATTACCTCTGTGCGGTGCAAATCTCGGTCGCTGCTCAAGTATGTGGCCGCCTTGACTGCTGGGGGCGCTGGCTGCTACCAGACGACAGCACTTCAGGTATACCAATTATCTGCCCTCTCTGGCGTGATGTATGCCTTGCCAGTCTTGAACATGCCGCCACATGTGATGTCGCAATTGGAACTGGACCATCGTGTTGCCCTCCGAGTCATGCTTGGCTTACCTCGTGAGGTGCAATCTGTTCCACTACTCACAGAAGCACAGCAGTTGCCCCTGAGCTTGCAAGCAGACCAAAGAGCGCTACACCATATCGAGCGTTTGCACCGAGCATCAGATGGCCAAGCACTGATTAATCGGCTGATTCAGCGCCGTTCTCTCGGATGGGGAAAATGGCGACATTGTCTGTGGACATTACTCGCAGTTCAGAAGATACAACTTCATTCACAACTCCGAAGAAGCGCAACAAATGTTCCTTCCCCATTTATCTGTCAATTCCCGAAATTCAAAAAAAGTCTAGCCAGCCTGTTTCGGCACTATTTCAATCGGCCCAGTCCCACGTATTTGAAAATTTTGGAGGGTATATTAAAGTATTCACGGACGCATCTGTACACAGCGACGCCCAAGGCACTTCTGCAGCTTTCTTCTGCCCTTCGGCTGGCATCAGACGGGTGTTCAGAATACTACGTCCAACCTCATCAACAACTTCAGAACTGGCCGCGATTGATGTTGCTCTGAAGTACGTACACGAAGAACTGGCTGGCAAGGTTACGCTTATCTGGATGCCGGCCCACTCTGTGAATGGCGGGAACGAAATGGCCCACCGTGCTGCCCGAGAATTGATTAACCGGGCGGTGGAGGCACGTCCGGGACCGCTACCAAGTGGAACGACACCCAGTCACAGCTACAATGAAATTGTCACCGCGTACAGGGAGGACCGGCGGATATATCCACCACCGGATTCTTCCCTTAATAGAAAGCAAGCCACGGATCTCCGCAGGGCGCAAACATGTACTGTTATGTCCCCCAAAATTCTATCTTATCTATCCAAAGGCGACTATAATTCAAAATGTAAATACTGCGACACAGATACAGCTGATCAGCATCATAGTTTATGGGGTTGCAGGAATAATCAAACCTGCCTCAAGAAATCTGCTGCGGCAACTCCCTCACAGGAGGCGTGGGACTCCGCACTAAAATCTACTAATCCTCAAACCGAAGCCGGGCTGGCGGACTGGGTGACGAAGGTCGCGGCCAGCTGGACGCCACTCTAGCCCCCTCTGCCTGACCTCGGCTCGCCCCTCCCCCTCCCCTTGTCTTCAATAAAGTTTATTTCCTCCTTCCATCCATTCGGCGAGAACGCTCGAGCAGCAGCAGCAGCAGCAGCAGGGGAAGCCACGGCCAGCAAGACAAGCGCAGGGGGTGCGCAAAGAAAGATTCACTTCAACAGCGCTCTTCTGATAGGATAGATAGCACCTGGTGCATCAGGCGGCCAATAATAGGCCACAATGTACGGCGGAAGCAGTTGCCTGCTAAGCTGCACAAGGATTGCGCCTCAGGCGAAACTGGCGTGCCACTAGTGGCAGCTTTGCGAAACAGCTGCGTGGGAGAGAGAGAGAACATTTTTAATGGTGGAAAATCACACCGAAGCGCTCCCTGCTTTGGTCGTAGGTCGATTCTTCAGTAAAGGAACCCATGAGCCGTGACCGGACGGCGCGCTCTGCTGACGAGAGGGGTATTCTGTAAGAGTCCACCTAGTGGAGTGCCCACTTCGGCGGTCGCCATTGGCTCTGGCCTCACGAGCGCAAACGTGCCAGCCAGTCTCCTTCGCGCTCGTGAGGCCTGAGCCAATGGCGACAGCCGAAGTGGACAGTGCACTAGGTGAACTCTTTCAGATTACCCCCCAGATCAAGCTGGTCGCTGGACAAGCTTCTCACTGTTGTTCTGTCGGGTGTATGTTATGAGGTACTAATTTTGTCTATTGTAACGTCCATGCAGCATGGTAAAGCGTGGACGGTGCGCTGCAATCGGGACAAGTGTGCGGATATTGCGTGAGATGCGGCAATGTATTTCTTTGTAATTATTTGCACGACACTGTATCGTTGCGCGTGAGGGATGTGGGTAGGGGTGACAGAATTTCCGTTTTTGTAGTCTTAAGTGTTGCAGGGTGGTGTGAAGCTGGTTCGGGGTGGCCTCTATTCTTTCCTTTTCACGATCGTGTCAATGAGGGGCTCTGTCGACATGCGCTCGAGCCGAGGCACGGGCCTTCAAATTCCCAGTGAGAGATTCGTCACCGGCGGCGAAGATGATCGTAGCTGTTTTCAGCAGTGTGGACATTCATAGAACAAATAGCGCGACCTATGAAATTGTACCTTTACCCTTATTTCTGCAAGTCGCCGGTGAGTCGGCGAGCACAACGACCGGGGGGTATTCTGTAAGAGTCCACCTAGTGGACTGTTCATTTAAGTCGCTGCTGATTAACTGCAGCTGCACGAGTTAAGAGGAGACAGGTGCCCCCAACCAGTCTCCTTCTCGCTCGTGCAGATGCAGCCAGTCAGCGACAGCCGAAATGGACAGTCCACTAGGTGGACTCTTACATATTAGCCCCGCGGATCTCAGCCATGGTTTGCGCCAATGGTCAACGCGATGGACGCCTCTTCAGCACCAGTAGCGTCTGTACGCAACATTGTCCCCGAGGCCATCTGCCGAAGTCTTTGGTTCACGACTTTGACGACGTGAGTGTCCCTTTCTGGAACGCTCATGCCACATTCGTGACACGCGTCGCATTTATAGTCGCATGCGTGAACCTTGCGTCGGAGGAACTGGCTTGACTTACTATTTTATTGCGATAGCAATTATATGGACACTCAAAAGCAGATTTCTGCCGTCGGCGTCGCCGTCGCCGTAGCCGTCGCCGTCGCCGTGAGGTTCCGTATGACGTCATTTGGAGAAGAAATCGTCGCCGCGCGCCGAACGCTGTATGTGCGAGTGAAAGGGCGCGAGGGGCGCGTCTTTCACGGGGAGTGAACGCACGGCGGAGAACAAACGCGCGTTCCGCGCCGTGCTCGCTTAAGGGCTGCAGAAGTAGGCGTCTCTTTTCTCCTTTACAATCACCATATATGTAGAGCAAACGCGCCTTCTTCCGACGCGCGAGAAGCCGTGGGGGAGGGGGAGGGAAGGGAGGCGACGTTTAGCTGCGGCACCAAGTGCCTATTTATAGACACTTTTAGTTGGGCGTACGTAACGAGCCTACGTACGCAGGACGATACGTTGCGTACGGTGCAAGCGAAGCGCGCAACAACACTTTTAGTTTACCGTATCGACCATGTCGGGATGCGTTTCGTTCAACTAGACGTATCATACGTGAAATGAAACAGCTTTTGAGTGCTTCTTAGCGCCATCGTGCGGTGGCGGCCGCGATAACGGCCACTAGCATCCAAGTCAAGCCGAATCGTTGGATCAACGTTTTGCGGTGTTTGCGTCGTTCTGCGTGGTTTCGCGAAGTCGCCTTTTGCGTGCGCGTACGCTTTTACCGTGTGTTTGGTCGCGCTGTGTTCTTTTAGACTGACTGTGTTGAACCCTTCACTGTAGCCTTGCCGTGCTGAGCCCTGCGGTGTGTGTGCGCGCTTAGTGTGTGGTGTGGTTTTCTTCGTACTTGCCGTGAGTGTACCGCCTTTGTTCAGCTCGGCGTGCGCGCTTAACGATGCCACCCTCAGGCGTTTTATCAAATGCGCGCTTGTTGTCGGTCCTGACTTGGGCCGAAATTGATGACCTCCTGTTGTCCCATAAAGAGCGGCGGCTGCTACGACATGAGTATACCTTGGATGAGCTTGAAGACGAAATGAGGCGAGGCAGGGAGGCCGAATTGGTGAGGCACCGTTCTCAACATGGACTTCTTGACATCGACGGCATGGACTCTTCAACGTTCAAGCTCATGTTCCGGTTCCACAAAAATGACTTTGACGATCTCTGTAGTGCCCTGCTAGTGCCGCAAGAGATCACAACTGCACAAAACTGTAACAACTGTAAAACAACTGCAGACTTACTTTTTTTGATTTCGGCGATCGTTCGCCGAGTAGCGCGACAGCAGCAGATTTAGGCGCTCGCGCACACAGCGCGCCGTAAAAGGCTTCTTGAGGACATCTCTGAGGCGCCAAGCGATCTCCTCCCATTGTTCGGAATGCCTGAACGGATCGCTCGTCTGCACCTCCGTTAGCAGCGCGACATCGTCCTTCAACGCTAAATAAACTCGATTCGCGCCGGCTTTGTTGTTGCTCTGTCCGTTCGCCATGGCAGCCATCTTTCAAGCGCTACGTCCGCTACGTCTGGTTACGTTTACGTGCGCCGCGTTTTTTTTGCGGGCGTACGCACGCATCCCTGGAAGAGATACGTTACGTACTGCGCATGCGCACTTCTCTCCCGCAGCCGCGCTGCGTACGTAGGCTCGTTACGTACGCCCAACTAAAAGTGTCTTATATCACAGGCTCCGGCAACAGTCACTAACGCCGCACGCATTTTGAGCGAACGCGGGCAAAACGCCGATGGCGTCGACAACAGTTCTGCGTGTTGCCGATGCTGCTGCATGTCCAAGTTTATACAGCTGATAAAGCTAATATCATTACTCCGTATAGCTCTCTACAAGTTTGCTATCGCAATTGATGCTTCGCCTTTCAGGTGAAACTGCGACCCCTTTTTAAGGGGCTTTCACACTAACTTTGATGATTCCTATGGTGCACGGGATACATGTTCCATGGAATGGGTGTCACGTAGAGACATTCCTGGATACCCGGCGGGACGCACTCCTTTTGTGCTCCGATGTTGTTAAGCTTGGAATAACCGAGCCGTCACGCGGTGTACCTTCCGTGTTCCGTGAGCATTTGTCTTTCCCTTTTAATCGCCAAGTACGTCTCTATTGCCGCGTGGGAGACGCCCGCGTGAACGTTAAGCTCGGCGGCTCCTATCTAAATACATGGGAAATGAGAAATCGGTTTTCTCGGCAACCACTGCACCAACGCTGATGAAGTTTGTTGCATTTAAAAGAAGGAAGCCCGCTTGAGTGATTACCTGCGTTTACCGAACGAAAGTGTGTATTTGTTAGAGTGCAGGTTTCTAGGAGTGCAAGCCATGGAGTGCTTAAAATTTTTCTTTCCGTGAATGACTTGGAGACGCTTATTTCGCAGACATTTCGGCTGTTGACTAGTTTTCCTACGCATGTAAGCTGTTTCCATAAAAGTGGGCTGAGTGGCAAGAGAAATTACGTTAATCTCGATGTGAAGAATAAGGCGGAAGAAAGACAAAAAAAAAGGATATAAAGATCTAGAGTGTATCAAGAAGGCTTGTCTGCATGGAAAAAAGAAGACGGACTTTGGTCAAAATGTCATATGCGCGCACGCATTTCACCATGCATTTTATGACGATTTTTGTCGAACACCCCGGTACAGTCTGGTACACTCTTCCCGGCCTCAGACAGTGTCGGTCCCAAACATGGATTTCTTTTACCTTTCCGCTCTGCACGCGCGTCAAATCTCCTTTGACGCGACCCGTGTTTTTGGAAGCCAGCAAAGCCAGGCTGTGCTCCTCCTGTCTCCGGATGATCACTGGGCAAGTGAACTTCGCGCGCACAACTGGCTGCATGAACAAAAAGAGGGGCTGGTCGTTCTCCGTCACCGTATCAACAAAGGAACCAGCTCGATTGCTTATTTTTGTATTTTGTTTGTTTTTTTAGAGCATCCGGCTAGTGCGGCCAGCCTCTCTCTTCTTCGTAGATTTAGTTTTTAAAATCTTTTTTCTAGCAATGACTCGCTAGGCCCCTTTCTTCTCTGCCGTAATCTCCAACAGAGAGACAGATATTTTATATACAAAAAGGCAGAGAGGTGGACTTGAGCTGGTGGGCTATATTCCGCTGCTCCGCCTTGGGGAAGAGAGAGAGGGAGTGATAGTATAGGGATGAATGGTCTAGTCCCGTGTCATGCAGGCATTTTAACAACGATTTCGTTGTTTTCCTTGCAGTTGCAGAATCAGGCCGTACGGCGAGTATAGAGCCACCCGACAACGGCTGCCTGCCCGCGCTGGCCATACTGTGACTCCCTCCAGCACATACGCTGTGCAATTACATCATATGTGTTCCAGTGTTCCAGGCGCATCTGACAGCGTTCGCAATCAGGGCTATTCGGCCGTCGTACGAACTTAGCGGGTGGCGCGAGGCCACGAAACACGACAAGTTGTGTTCCCTTTAAAAACTACTCCACGTTGGACTGTGAGCCAGGCACGTACGCTGTGCGTGTCACGCATTTGTTTTGAGCGCGACAGCGAAGATACACCGCGTTTAGGTGGGAGCCAATTCGCACATATGATGAGCTACTCCGAACTTTGGACCGGCCCTGACCCCCGACTCGCCTTTATATCCAAACGTTTCCCTTCGTGTCCAGTCTTGCTAGGGTACGGTTAACAGTCCACTTCATGATACGTTTTGTCCTTGGGGAGGGGGGAGGCTGAACTTTCCCCGTGGCCTTCCCTTCCCCATTGCAGGCTGTACAGTAATGGTACCACCATCACTGACATTGGATCTCACTACAAAAGGCGATACAGGTGAATGAAGAGGCATATTCGATGTTCTCATTTATCGCGACTTAGGGCACAAGACTAATGGGGGCGATGACTTGCAGAGTCGCCATCTATCGGAAGCGCCTCGCTTGCGTCGTATGAAGGATAACGCAGCGCGCTCCTCATAGTTTAGGCTATCGGAGCTCAATAAACACACCACGCGGGAGCCCTCCTGGAAATTTATTTAGGTAGTGCCGAAACGAGGGACGTTTTGTACTGTCAGAATAATAATCTTGGGAAAACAGAAAGCATGGAATGGTCTACAGACGCTATCTCTTCGCCGAATATCTACAGTGACCTCCCATTGGGCGCGGTCGCCGCGATTTAGTCCCCGAACCGGCGTCTTGCGTGAAATGTAGGCAATCGCTGACAGCAAACGATGTGAAATATTGTTACGGCGCAACCGACAGTGCCACCAGTCAGAAGACGATTTGACATGTGGAGGTGGAATCGGTCTCAGCAGCCATCTTGTTTTTGTATCGTTGCGGCGCTCTTGTATATGTTGTAAATGCATCTTTATCTGTGACTTCGGTATCGTAAAAAATTGGTGAGAGGTATGGCGTAACCACGACAGACAACAACGGATCTCCGCAGTGGTCGTCACCTCGGTCTGGACAACATTACGGACTTAACAGGATTCGAAATGGCGCGGCTCCAACCCCGACGGTTCTCCTGGCTCAGACCTGGGGATCCAGGAACGTTCCACGGCACCGACCGCCTTGACCTAGAAGACTTGATCGCCACGTATGAGCGTTATGAGCCTGCAAGTGCCCGCAACAAATCGTAACCGACGATTAGGCTGGCTGACTTGGTGTTCTACCTACAAGGCACGGTGAACGTGTGGTCGGTGAAGTGCGGCCACCAGCTCATCGCCTATTCCCCTATAGCAACAGGCTCGTCGCCCACCGTCCCCGATGCAGCCCCGACACCCATCTCCGGAAAACTAAGTCATCCAGCTCCCGGAGGTGACGCTGTATTGACGATTCGAGCGCAAAACCTTCTGATCACTTTTCAACCAAAAGAACTTGATGGACGTTGTAGTCGATGGCGTCAGTGTCCCAGCAATCATTGACACTGACGCGCACATATCCGTGATGAGTGCCCAGTTGCGCCGACGCCTGAACAAGTTCTCACAACCGCTGCATCACGCACTCTCCGCGTCGCCGACACAGGAACGCCTACCATGCTTGAAATGAATGTTCTTGGAAGCCGTAGCACCCCTCTAGCCAATCGTCCAGTGGGATCTTTAGGTGACGAGAGCCAGCACACGGCGTGGTGACCGACCGGTAAGAACGGAAAATGTGCGGCCCTACAAATAGGGGCGGAATTTGGCTAATGCCCAAACTAACGCCAGGTACTCCCGTTCAGCAACTGAAAAATTCCTCTCGGCGAGTGACAGGGGGTCAGTCCGTGGGCGTCCTCGGTTGTCCTTGTCAAGAAGAAGGACGACAATTGGCGCTTTGTGTCGAGTACCGACACATAAAAAAAATCACGCGCAAAGATGTCTACCCCTTGCCGCTATTTTTGACGTTTTAGACTGCTTGCTTGAAGCCAAGTACTTTTCATTCTTAGACATTCCATCAGGCTATTGGCAAATCTCGGTAGGTGGCATGGACCGCGAGGAAAACTTCCTTTGTAACACCTGACGGCCTCTACCAATTCAAGGCTATGCCGTTCGGTCTTTGTAATGTCCCGGCAACATTCGACAGAATGATGGAAGCCTTAATTCATGGCTATAAATGGTCTACAAGTATTTCTTACCTAGACGATGTGATAGTCTTTTCACCAACTTACGCTAGTCATCTAACACATCTGTCAGCCATTCTTGCTGTTTTTCGGCGCGTTGGGCGGCAATTGAACTCATTCAAGTGCCACTTTGGACGTCGTCAAATTACTATTCTTGGCCATCTCGTCAGTGCCGCTGGCGTTCAACCCGACCCTGACAAGATTCGCCCTGTCCAGAACTTTCCAGGTTCATCTTCCACCGCAGATGTAAGAAGCCTTTTTGGACTCTGCTCGTACTTCCGTCGCTTCATCAAGAATGTCGCCGACACCGCTCGCCCACTCACCGACTTACTTAAGAGGGACGTTGCTTTCACCTGGGGCCTTACTCAGACCAAAGCCTTCCTCCGCCCTCGTGCGCTTGCTAAAGGCTTCCCCGTTACTGGTTCATTGTGATCTACCTGCTCCCACTGAACTTCACACGGATGCCATGTGGCCATAAAATTGGGGCTGTACTGGTTCAATGGCAGCGTTACGCACAGGCGCGTAATTACATACGCCAGTGACCCCCTGTCACCCACCGAGAGGAATTTTTCAGTTGCCTGAACGGGAGTGCCTGGCGTTAGTTTGGGCATTAGCCAAATTCCGCCCCTATTTCTACGGCCGCACATTTTCCGTGCTTTACCGATCAACACGCCGTGTGCTGGCTCTCGTCACCTAAAGATCCCACTGCATGGACGATTGGCTAGAGGGGTGCTACGGCTCCAAGAACATTCATTTGCTCTTGTGTACAAGTCCGGCGGCTTGCACAAAGACGCCAACTGCCTTTCCCATCATGCTGTCGACCGCCCTGAAAATGATGTGCACAACAGCGACGATTGCGTCCTAGCCATCTCTCTGATCTGCGTGGCATGCGCACTGAATAGCCGTGTGATGACTGCTTACATGTTCTCATCGATCGTCTCCATTCTGGACATTCAGAGCCCACACTCAGCGTGGGCTCAGCGACGGCGTTCTCTACCGTTGCAACTTACGCCCTGAAGGACCAGAATTTTTACGCGTTGTCCCGCGCCATGTCCGGACGTCCGTTCTTGAGCAGTTGCATAAGGCCCCTACTACAGGCCACCTAGGCGTTTCTCGTACTTAGGACGACGTACGGCGCCGCTTCTACTGGCCAGGCCTGTACGACTCTGTGTGCCGCAACGTTGCAGCCTGTGTGGTCTGTCAGCGCCGCAAAAAACCTGCTGTGCTTTCCGCTGGACGTCTTCACCCCATCGATGTGCCCTCAGAACCATTCTTTGACGCCGATCTCGATCTTTTCTGCCGTTTTCCAACGTCAACATCTGGCAATAGGTGGGTCGTTGTTGCGACTGACTACGCAACACGGTACGCGATCACGCGAGCTTTGCCCACAAGCTGCGCAACTGAGGTGATAGCGCATTTGGTTTTACAAGACGTCATCCTCCATCACGGCGCTCCCCGGCAGCTCCTCACTGATCGCGGCAACATCTTCTTGTCCCGAGTTGTTGAAGACCTACTTCGCTCGTGTTTTGCCGAGCACAAGGTTTCCACCGCCTACCACCCACAGACAACGGGCTCACGGAGCTGCTCAATCGCATGTTGACTGTTGTCTATCTACTGTTGTCTAGAATGCTGTCTATGTACGTTTCTGTCAACCACAGTGATTGGGACAGCACGTTAGCCTTCGTGACCTTCGCGTCTAGTTAGTCCCGTCACGAGACCACTGGGTTTTCACCATTTTACCGTCTATTCCGCCGCACCCTACTCTGCCCTTTGACGCATTGTTTTCTTCCTCTACGAACACTCCCACTGAATATGCTCAAGACGTCTTCGTCCGGTCTCACACGGCGCGCCAGATTACTAGCTCCCGGCTCACTGAGTCTCAATCCGCGCAGAAGATCCGGTACAACCGCCGACATCGGGACGTTCGATTTGCTCCTGGCTCCGTTGTCCTCCTATGGACACCGTGTCACCGCATCGGCTTATCTGAAAAGCTGACGCCACGCTACTTCAGGCGCTACACGATATTGCGTCAGCTTGACGATATCAACTACGAGATCGCTGCTCTAGACTCGCCTGTCCCCATTGACGATGTGTGTGTGTGTGTGTCTCGGCTGAAGGCCTTACTCTGCCGCGAGTTCACGTCGCTAATAGTTACCGCCGAGACGGTGCCTTCATAGGCGGGGGTTATGTTACGGCGTAAACGAGAGTGACGCCAGTCAGAAGAAGACGATTTGATGAGTGGATGTGGAATCGGTCTCGACAGCCACCTTGTTATGTATCGTTGGGGTGCTCTTGTATATACTGCAATTGTATCTTTATCTGTGACTTCCGCATCGTAACAATATGTTCTTATAATGGGCTGTATAACCAAATGGAGCATAACAGAATGAAGCCTCACTGCAACCATCGCACGGGTTCGCAGCACCCGACTGCATGTCTGCATGCCTGTCCGCGCAAAATGTTTCGCTTTCGCTGCGAGCGCGTTTTCGCACCGTGCCGGGGGCGTTAGGACGCAGTATATGAGCATTTGAGAGTACACAAGCAACCATTGTTGCGTGGACGCTATCAGAGCTGTTCAAAAATAATTTTGTTATAACTAGGGACTTCGACGCCTTCAGCGACTTGTGACGTGCGGTCGCGACGATTCAATCTTTTTTTTTCTACATTTTCGACAATTTCACTATCATTATTTCTTAAGCTGCGCAGCACTGTATGTGTATCGGTCTTGTCAGCGAACAATTCCCCGCTGCTTCTTTTCCTTAATTAACTACATTCATTGTTTGGTGCTAACGCAAACATGACCATATGCCATGCCTTTTTTTATGTGCTTCTTAACGTTCCCTTTCCATTTCAGTGAACTTGCCAGTATCTAGCATCAACAAGTTCATAGACCGAAGTTTCGTGACATTAGCCCAGCAGCGCGCGGGGGCATTCGTTTCAGTGCGCGCTTTCTGCTTCTCACCGAACATCGCAGCCCCGATGCCGTAGCATAAATCTTCCTCGCGGAAATGCTTGATGCACACCTGAGTTGTAGCCGATAGTTGTTTGCCGGCTCTAAGTTTTGCGATCCAAGCTCCGGGCAGATGCTTGTCGTGCGGGTGAGCGTAAAGGCTGACACCTTCAGCGGTGAGGTTCTCCAAGCTGGGGATGATCGGAGCCCCTCACCACTTAATCAGAACAGGAGCGCAGGTGGTACTTTAAACTTTCGTTGTCAGCTCACTTTAGCGCTTCCGAAGCAGCCAACGCGGCCGTGGTGTCCATGTGATCCCTCATACCACGTCACGCCGAAGGCCGCGTCAGATTTTCCAGTGGTGGAGCTCGCGCCCAATATGCGAGCGCCCCATTTTCAACAAGTATAGGTAGTGGGTTATTAACTACCCCAGAAAAAGAAACGGCTGCTCTGAGAGAAAAGAGGACCATGTTTCGAGGAAACAACAACAACATCTGGTGCCTCAGGTGGCCCATTAAGGACCACAATGCACGACAACGACAACTGTCTGCTGCACCCGCACAAGGATTGCGCCGCGGACGAAACAGGCAAGCCACTAGTAGAAGCGTTGCGAAACGGCCGCGTAGGAGGGAGAGAGGAAAAGAGGAACACTTTATTGGCACAAAATCATACCGGGGCATTCCCTGCTTCGGTCGTGGGCGGAGCGCTCCGTACAGGACCCCATGAGCCGTAGCCGCACGGCGGGCCCTCTTGACCAGATCAAGCTGGTGGATCGAGTCAACGCTGGAGAGCCAAGCTTCCCACTGTTGTATGGCCGGGTGGAGGTACTAATTTTGTTAACTGGCATGTCGATGCGGCATGGTAAAACGTGGCCGGTCCGTTGCAATCCGGGCATATGTGTTGATATTGCAGTATGATACATCGCGCGATATAGCGTGGGATGCTACAATGTGTTTGTTTGTAGTCGCCTCCACGGCACTGCATCATTGCGCGTGAGTGATGCGGGAGGAGGGGGTATCGAATATACGTCTTTCAAGTCTCTATCGTTGCAGGATGGCGCGAAACTATTTGGAGATGTGTTCAATTTTTCCCCTTCACGATCAAATCGCTGTAAGGGTTGGTGGACGCTCACTCGAGCCGAGGCATTCAGAAGTTCCAGTTCCCAGGGAGAAATTACTGACCGGTGGTCCCACTGGCAGCTCCAGAGGGGGAGCCAACACTTCAGCGCTCACAATACTAACCACGCAATGAGCCCCCGCCCCCGTGGAGCTTCTCCTGAATCCGCCCCTGGGTGGTCCAGATAACCGTAGTTGTTTTCGGCAGGGTAGACTTTCGCAGGATAGAAAGTGCGACTTGTGATGTTCTAGCTTTAGCGTAATTTCTACAAGCCACTTGTGAGTGGGCGAGCACAAGGACCTGATCTCTGCCACGGTTTATACCAATGGCTAACGCGATGGCCGCCTCTTCAGCACCGGTAGTGTCTGTACGCGACACTATCACTGGGCCCATCTGCCGAAGGTTTTGGTTCACGGCGCTGACGGTGTGAGCGCACCTGTCTGGGTAACTGGCCGCATCCGTGAACCTCGTGTCGGAGGATGTGGCCTGCTCCTTGTTTCTTTTCCTTTTTTTTTTACAGGGCTTTCGCTTGTGCTTGTCGGCCGTCCCAATGGTGGACGGGATGCATGTTCTGTGGAATAGATGCCCCGTAGAGGCATTCACGGATACCCGGCGCGATGCGCTGCTTTTGTGCTCTCATGTAGTGTCAGGGGAGCAGTAGCTGAGCCGTTGAAAAGTTTACCGGCCGGGTTTTTGTGTTCGTGAGTCTTCCCCTTTGGCTAGCAAGGTGCGCCTCTATTGCAGCGTGGGATCCAGCCGTGCGATACTTTAGGTCGGGCGTTCTTATCTGACTTCATGGGAAAGGTAAAATCATTTTTTTTTCTCGGAAACCATCGCACCAACGTTGATGAGCTTTGTTGCACTTAAAAGACAAAGTTAGCATCTAGTGACTGTTGCAACCATATTTTTAATTTAGAAAGTCATTTTTAAATTGTTTTAGAATTTTCCGAACAGAACTATCAACTTTACAACTCTGTTACTCAGCAATGAGAACTGGTATCCCGATTCGGCAAACTGCACTGAATAGTACATCTAAGGAGGAGAAAATGTATGTTATGCCGTGGCTCTTAAATATAGCACTAGGATGTGAGTAGTACTTTCGCAAAGCCCTTTCAAACACTTGAACAAATTCACAGAGAATATAATTTTGTATATCAAAATTTTCCGCTTTGGATGTACCGACGGATACAGTTGAGAGAAATGTGATCTCTTCTTGGTCAAGAGTTATTACGGATTTGTGGACTTCGCGCTTCTATTTGTTTTTCAAACGTATCCACTTTCAGCAATTTCTGTAACATGTTTCAGGACCTAAACTAAAAACTTACTTCCAAAAGTCACTAGAATTCAAAATTCTCTCTCAAATGCAGCAATGCTCATTTAAATCGGCCAAGGCGTTATTTCAGAACAGCATTTATAGCATTTTACAGGTATTTCATTAGGTGGCATCGGCGTTGGGCCCGAGCTCAAGCTCCCTCTTAACGCCAAATCTAGCAAATCCGTATGGATGGACGGCGGAGAATATGGTACAAATGAAAGCTTATTTATGTACTATATATGGAAGCAACCTAAGAATTACAACGGTTATATGCATACTGTCCAACTAAGTAAAGATTTGCATAGATGCACCAGACAATTACATTGGATTTTTTACCTTGACCTCAAGTGGGGTTTCGCGTGCATCAAACAACTTTTCTTTTCTGTACAGATCGGTCGTTGTGTCACCGGTTTCAGGATGAAACCTGAACATCTAGGCAGATTTTATAGGGCATACTGATGTCTCTTCTCTGCCAAAGTAAATAATTTAGTTTGAAACACCTAGCTCTTATTTTCTAGTTAGCTTAGCATTTACATTCGCCAACCAAAGTCATTAAGCTGCTAGTTGACTCGAGCTGTTTGAGCTCTCTTTCAGAGCAGGCGCACTACGTTGTGGCTGGCTGAAGCATCTTTGGTATTCTTAGGTTGTCAGAGACTACAGAAACAAAACATTATTGGATTGGAATTGGAAGTCCGGCAACACGGCGATGTGGGAGCCATCATTACGTAACGACGCCGTGGATAAGGGTCATGCGGAGCCTCGCTTTAACTCTGGCCAAGAGGCTGACGTTCAAAAACATTTTTCTTTATGTTTTGCCGCAACTACACAGGCCAAACTTCCTTTATAAGTTTTCGCTTGCTCCGTGTGCCTTTATACATAGTGATGTTATTCCACGCAAGAAAGAATCAAAGCGAGATTAGGTCCATTTGGTTTTTGATGCAACACCTCAATACCACAGGAGCTGCGGCCACTGAGCATATCATAAAAACACAAATAGGTTTTCTAGTATATGGTATCTAAATGTACATTAGCCATGCAAGTAGATTACGTACATTTGGAGAGCATGGACCAGGAGTGAAAAAATATTTATTCGGTGGTGAAAAATGAGACAGCAACAGCACTTACCACATCATGTATTGCCTGTAACGTCTCCAAACTCTCGTGCGAAAGCACATGCGTCTGAACGCGACTGTTTGAGGATGAAAAGTGGCTAAAAACTAAAGTTAGCTTTAATGTGTCAGAAAGGCGCAAGGAAAGCGATTGCTTTATTAAAAGAATAATAGTGATTGAATACTTATATAGGTTGCAGTGGCGATAGCATTTGTTGTTTCCTCGGGCAATTCTGTACAGAGCCGAGCGAGGGACATGGTGGACTTTACTCAGCGAGTTAAATCTTTCTGGTGTTTTCAGATTCTGGCTTTCCGCCACGTGATTTTTGTTGTAATAGCGGACCACTTCCTGTGGCATTTCACAGAAAGCCACCGAGGCAACGACCGCTCCTGAAAAATATTCGCGTTCTTATCCGCACTAGCCTAAGCTGGGCAGAGCGCAAACACCATAATTTCAACCGCAAAACAAACCAAAATACACTACTGAGTGTTAAAGTTGACTTACTTTTCTGTTTTTCCTGCGAGTGTGTGGACAAAAGAGAACCGCAGCACGCGTAAGCTACAGTAATCTAGTTTATTTGGCAAGAATGCAAAAGCGCTGTCAAACGCTGCCGAAATACTTGGCGCAGTAATGTACGTGCAGAAGCGACGCTGCAGTAGCTTTACCTTCATTGGCACAATATGTTTTCCTCGAGCATTATGAATATTGGCCCGGTTCGCCATATCTGTAGGGCACCGGGTTCAGGTAGGTGTTTGTTTGTTTGTTTGTTCGTTTGTTCGTTTGTTCGTTTGTTCGTTTGTTCGTTTGTTCGTTCGTTCGTTCGTTCGTTCGTTCGTTCGTTCGTTCGTTCGTTCGTTCGTTCGTTCGTTCGTTCGTTCGTTCGTTCGTTCGTTCGTTCGTTCGTTCGTTCGTTCGTTCGTTCGTTCGTTCGTTCGTTCGTTCGTTCGTTCGTTCGTTCGTTCGTTCGTTCGTTCGTTCGTTCGTTCGTTCGTTCGTTCGTTCGTTCGTTCGTTCGTTCGTTCGTTCGTTCGTTCGTTCGTTCGTTCGTTCGTTCGTTCGTTCGTTCGTTCGTTCGTTCGTTCGTTCGTTCGTTCGTTCGTTCGTTCGTTCGTTCGTTCGTTCGTTCGTTCGGTTGTTCGTTCGTTCGTTCGTTCGTTCGTTCGTTCGTTCGTTCGTTCGTTCGTTCGTTCGTTCGTTCGTTCGTTCGTTCGTTCGTTCGTTCGTTCGTTCGTTCGTTCGTTCGTTCGTTCGTTCGTTTGTTTGTTTGTTTGTTTGTTTGTTTGTTTGTTTGTTTGTTTGTTTGTTTGTTTGTTTGTTTGTTTGTTTGTTTGTTTGTTTGTTTGTTTGTGGGAGACGTCAGGCTGCCGCTTGCGTCTGAGTGAGTGGCGGGTGCCTGGGGAGTGGGCGGTATATGTACCAGCGCCTGTCTAATTTGTAGTGATTCGTATTTCACTAAACGTCACCCTGCCGTCACTGCTCGACCCCAGCGGAGACGGCTCATCTGCTCGGCGTGTGAGTCCTCGAGTTACGTGATCAACCACCTCGTTCGTAGGGAAAGAGGAATGCCCCGGTGGTCATGTAACTTGTACCGATAGGAAATTAGAGCTGGTCGTTAGGATTCTTAGTGTTTGCGGGGCTATTCGTCCGCTGGCAAAGCTGCGTGCGGTGCTCTTAGAGTCGCTAATGATGACTTTGGAATTAGCAGGGGTAGTACAGATGGTAACACGTGGGCGCTGCCTCGATGTAAGCGCACTACAATGCTGCGGACTCTAAAGAAATTTCCCTATATGTACGTAATTTAGTGATTATTTAGGGAAATAAGGAAATTTTAACAAATCTGGGCAAATTTCGCGCTAGGGCATAGCAGTGGAGTAACTTCTGACGTGACGCATGTTTTGATTTCCAGCCGGCTTAAGTTACCTACGCATTAGCCTGCGAACCATTTTACAGCACGATTGTACAGCAGCGCAGTGAACACATATCGACCCGTAAACGACAGTGTGGATGCATTGAGCACTTTAACCAAGTACTGCTACTGTGATGTTGCAGTTCGTACCTCTAGCTGGGCTGTCGATGTCTGTGCATTCTGAATGAAATTCAGGTCTGGAATAGGCGATACAAACGTATTCTGCAAAAGCAAACGAAGCATAATGAGCAAATCTCGTAAACAGCCGACAACTGCACGCATATACTAAAATATAAAATTTAGCGGGAACCGCCTATAGCCAGAGCAACCTTGTACATAGCCCGAATTTCCATGTGTTTGGCGGGTTTTGCTTTCATGGAAAGCTAAAAATTAGTCGCGCATCTTCGTGCTTGGCTACAATTTAAGCGTAAGAATGCCAAGTACGCAGTACGCGGCATTCATAAAAACTTATTTGCATATTTTGCGTAGTTTTGTGACGTGACGCACTGTTGTGATATTGTTACATTCTCTGTGGGTGGTCAGACGCCCACCTGCCTCACAATTTGAATATAGTTCCGCGTAATCATTGCACTTTGTTCTATGTGCAATACAACTTTGGGCGACAACAACAAAGTATATATGTGCCCACATCTTCTGCTGTGATTACGGCTTCAAGCAGGGGGCTATGTAGGCTTAACAATTTGCACTACCACATCATTTCCCATTGAATATACAGTGTCTTCATTATGTGAATATCATACAACGAGCTTAGGCATAAACTTAAACTATCAGAATTCCAGTTTATTTCCATGGCACCAGGAGATATTAATCAATAAAGAAATAATATTGTCATACTCAAGAACCACATTTACAAAAATGTAGGGTAATCTAGGGAATTGTTTGTCCGGGAGTGGGGAAAACTGGCGTAGGATTAAGGGAGCACTGGCGTGCTATCAATGAAGATACAAACATCATTGAAATAAGATCACCATACAAAAGCAATACAAGTGAATAAAGAGACATGCTAGATGTTGTCATTTATCGCCACTCAGGTCACAAGACTATAAGAGACGAAGGCACCCGTTTTCGAAAAACGCAAGTTGACACGACCAGTGCCTCAGAAACTATTCTAGGAAAAATTCAGAGCCCTTCCTCTGTGTAGAAAGTGCGGGTAAGCGAAGCATGTGGCAAGATGACGCTGTCGCAGGCGTTCCGCTTCGTTTACCTTAAACTAAGGGTCGGGGGCTCTTCGCTTATGTTTGGCCTCAACATATATGGCGCTCCCGCAACGTTGGGGGTCCGCGGCTATTCGCTGACGTATCGCCTGGGCTTCGGAATTCCCTACGCCATAATCGGCACGTCGATGGCATGTCCTTTCCCGACCGAGTTAGCGACGCCGTTGCTCAAACGCAGCCTGCTTCTCGGCGGAACGAACCACGCGAGCCTTCCCATCCGGACGCCGAAACTGATCTGAGACGAGGGAAGCCCGGCGGAGCGCGCGTCAACGCCCTTTCCTTCCGTTTCCCTCTCCGCGACACCCACCTAGTGAACTGTTCATTTTGGCCGCTGCTGATTGGCTGCAGCTGCACGAGTGAGGAGGAGCGTTTGTCTTTTCCTTTTAATCGCCAGGTGCGCCTCTTTTGCCACGTAGGAGATGCCCGCGTGAACCTTTAACCCCGGGGTTCCTATCCAAATACATGGAAAAAGAGAAATCGTTTTTCTCGGCATCCACTGAACCAACGCTGATGAGGTTTGTTGCATTTAAAGGAAACAAAACTAACATCTAGTGAATGTTGCAAACACTTTCGATTTTGGATGTCACTTCTTTTATTGTCGAAAATTGCAAATCGTCAGAATACAATCAACTTTACTACTTTGTAACTCAGCAATGAGAAATCATATCTGAATTCTGTAAATTGCACCTAAAGGTACACCTAAGGCGGGCAAAATTTATGTAATATTTATGGCCCTGAAATATACCATTCGTATGTGAGTAGCACTTTTGAAACATCCTTGTATCCTTGCAAACATTGAAACTAATTCATATAAGGTATAAACCCACTGGACCACCAACGTCATACAGATGTCCGAAACGGGACATTAGAACGTCCGTAGGACGTACGTAGAAATCCTCGGGATGACTTCTGGATGTCCATGGAACCTTCCCGTGCACGCGAATTGGCAATCCTAGAGACGTCCATCGAACGTCTTTTATGGGATATTGTGATGCCCAAAAGATGTTTAAATATGGATATTTCTTACTTCACAATCCCGAGTACGTCAGAAGGACATTTTGGTCGTGATGTAAGACGTTTCTGGGACATATTCCATTAGCAATTGTCTGTGGGACATTTGTTTGTGGATTTACGACATCCACAGGACGTCCATATTAATCATATATATTACCACAATCGGGACGCTCCTCAGAATGTGCCCTAGACGTGCAGCAGGCGTGCTGCATTTACCCACATACCACTAACAAAGTAATCTATGTATAGCTTGCATGTCCTGACAGATAGTTTATGCTATAGGTTTTGATGTATTGCTTTTTTATCAAGTTTTAGTTAATGTATTGTTTACCATAGAAGGGAATTATGCGCAGTGTTTAGCTGTACTGCGCACGTAATTCGCTGCTACGGTAAACTAAACATTACATATAACTTCACAAAAATGCAATAAATCAAAATATAGAGTACGAACTATAATCAGTCAGGACCTGTACGCTAGACTTTTTTGTGCGAACAGGAACAGAACTACAGAACTAAGTTCTGCGGTCTGATGAATCATTTGAGAACATATCGTTAAAAATAGCAACATTTATTTCAATAAAACGGCCGCAGGAAGATCACAAGCTCAATCTTCAAGTGCACTCAGCAGTCTTTAGTAAAGCACATTAAAGCAAGCATATAGAACTCAATAATTTGATCATACAAGCTCGGTCACACACACAAACATGCACTAAAAGTTCACGGTTATCACACGACCTCAAAGGAAGTTACCAGAAGCTGAATGCGGCTGTTCTTCCATTGTTGCAGAATACAAACACTTCTGAAAAGGTCATAGGTGTCATGGCGGCTACGCTATTTACTAAGGCTTGCTGCAGGCTGGCTTCAGCGGTCGCAGACACAAAATGCACTGGAGTTCACAGGTACTAACAAGTTTAATACGGCATTTCTGTAGACTTGCTTCAGCAGTTACAGTCACAAATTAACCCAGAGTTCTTACGTCCATGGGCTCCTAAGGAAGTTACCACTGGCTGAGCGCAGCCTTTCATCCATAGTTGGAAATGAAGCCCAGAAGAAATCACGGGTATGTTGGCGGCTACACAATTTACTACGTAGTCATGCTGCCGGCCCATTTTAGAAGCGTGAATTGCTGGGCTAGTTGTTTCATGTTCTAAAGCTAAAGAAAACCCGCGAAAACCAAGACGCAGGACCAGAAGGAGGCACACACACAGTCGCCGGAGCTTACAACTGATTTATTTGAAGCATCCACGTACTTTGATGCACCGATTTTCCTGCCCAAGCGCACGTGCAGAAGAAGGAAACCAATCAGACACAATGAAGAATTCAAACAAACCCCGATAAAAACCGCCACTCTTTCTCTGTGATAAGAACGGAATGGTCGCTTATGCAAACCCGCTCGTTCTTTTTGATATAAAATGCTTCAAGCAGCCCGCGCTCACGCTTGGACTTCCCCCTGCCGATGATGCTAGTGCTGTAAAACAAAGGCAAGCAGCGGTTACAATCTTTCACGTGGAATGCAAAGTTGCTCCCTGTACCCGATCAAAGCCTGTTGTCGTGCTCTCTGAGGTGTTCATTTGAAGCATTGCCCTGTCTGGCCGATATATACTTTTCTATGCCATGGGGATTGAATAAACTACCCCTACCGTGCACTTAGTGAACTCTGTTCGGTGCTTGGTTTTGCAGGCTGAATCTCGTTCACGGCCGGAGATGCGGGTGCGAAGGCCACAAAGCTTGCGGGGGGCTGAAAACACCAAGTGAACGCCGAATTTTTGGGACACTCTCTTCAGCCCGTGGGAAATTTTATGGAAGTAGAGAATCACCTCAATGTTTCTTGTCTCTTCTAAATGGCGATCTGAATCCTTCACGCGCTTTCTTCATTTTTCTTGCCAAGGTTTCACCAACCGTCAAGAAAACAGACGAAGGAAAACCGGAAGCCTTTAGCCCATCCACCTGCTCCGCAGGACTTTGCTGCAATAACGTGCGGGAAACTTTTCTTCAGTGCGTTCATAAAACACCTAATCGCAATGCTGCGCTTAACCAACTTCGAGTGGGCAGACCCGAGAGGCAAAAGTGCCTTTTTAGACCTGGGAGCATATTTCCAACACACGTGTCCGTCAGGTGAAAACAGTAAGTTCTAAATCTAGGAAACGAATGGTCTTGTCACGTGGTACGTCCTTGGTAAAAACCATGTTCTTTGAACAGGCACTAAAACGTTTAAAACCTGATCTGCCACATGTGTTAGCTGGTCAGTTGGAAAAATAATTAGTATTATGAAAAAATCATCGACATATCTGTTACCCTGACAACATGCGTATCATGAAGCGCTTCACGTAACGCTGAATCCATCTTAGCCAAAAACACGTTACACAGAACAGGCGCGATAATCGAACCAATACAGATGCCTTGTTTTCGCACCACATACTTGTAGCCGTGCTGTACGACGATTGACCTTAAATACACACTCAGAAGCTCCAGAAAAGACTCGAGTGCTATTCCGCATTTGTTGTGAAAGGCAACAGTCCTGTTATCCTCCATTAATTCCAGCACTGCTTCTAAAAGTTTGTCCTGGGGTATAGAATAGAACATGTCCTCAATGTCGACCGAGAAGGCAGCATTGGCACTGGGAAAACCGCTGCTAAGGTGCTGCACAAGGGACAACGAGCTCTGTACTGTAAAAGGATCCGGCAGCGCAAGTCCCTTTACGGCTCGTTGCAAAACGCTTGCCACCAACTTCTGCCAAGAGGCAGAAGTTGGTGTCACAATGGCCCTAAATGGGCAGTCGGGCTTATGTGTCTTCGTAGTGAAGAACACAAACAAGACGTTTTGTTGGCATTTACGCATCTCCTTCTCCAATTTATCCAAATTCAGTCCGTTAATCAGACGCAGGGCTGATTAACGGCTGAATACATACTCACACTAGCCGACAGTGACGCACTTCCAGTCAAAATCACCGTCACTCACTCTCGTCCGTGCTCGTGTTAACTGGCACTTACTCCTGTTCACACTCAGGTACACCAAAGCTGACTCCCGTTCATAACCCTGGCCCATCCCTCTAACCCTTCCTCACCCACTCTATTTCCACACCTGTGAAATGACTGTGCAGCAAGTACGAGTCAGTGCACTCGTGAGCGAGTGCACTTACCTGATGCGTCTCTCGAAAACTGCCCTCAGTGTCCGCTCTCCCCGAAATTTATTTCCCCCCACAACGAGAACCTTTGAGTGGGAATGCCCGCCTCAGTGATTGCCTCTACTCAGCATGCGAAGGCGCGTATTTTTTGGCGTGCGATTTCATGGGTGCGTCACCGAGACTGTTAACTCGGTGAGAGTTATTCATAAACTAAACCACGCGTGTGTTTTTTTTTTTTTTTAAGCGATGCTGGTGAAGCTTTCTTTGGCAAACCTCCCGGTCTTTCCTGACCTGCTGGGTGCTACTATAGTCGGTGACAACCTAGGAATTACAAAGAAGCTCCACCCACAAAAACGTAGTGCACCTGCTCTTCACTTCTGAAATAGAACTGAACCCCCTGGAGTCCGCTCACAGCTTAATGACTTTGATCAGCTAATGTAAACGCTACGCTAATTAGAAAATGCTTTTATTTTGAAGTTTCAAGGTAAAATATTTTTTTAGCTCAGCAATGAAATCAGGATGCCCAATGGAATATGCCTAGATCTTCAGTTTTCAACCAAGTGACACAACGATCGATCTGTACGGAGAAAATAGTTGTTTCAAGCTCACAGAACTGCTCGACGTTAGGTAAATACGTATATCTAATTGGGTGGCACATCTGTGCATGTTTTGTATTATTTGGACAGTGTACATGTACACTCGTGGTCAAACGTATACGGACCACAGGGTCACCGAAAAACTGAATTTTCTCGTAATTAACCCGCCTGAACTGAAATTGACGAGTACACCGGAAAGTTCGCAATGCGAAGTTTGGACTGCAATCCTCAATTTCTAGTTTCATTCGCAGGCCGTTGAAAAAAATCGGCTTTTTCGCGTGATCCCTGGTCCGTATACTTTTTCTCACGGGTGTGCATATATACGAAAGACAGCACTGCTATCTTTACTACCCTTAAAGGTGTCCTGGCGGCGGCCTTGTTTTCTACGGAATTACTCGGAGATAAAACAAGCGATCCCAAATTATGCTCATTGCAACGATTACAGCAATCAAGAACACAATTCCTTTAATGACCGGATTTTGTCACTAAGCGTTATACAATCTTACGCACTTGTGTCTATGCCATGTGTTCTGTGTTAAAACAGCGATGGCATTTGTATACCGGCGCAGAAACGTTAAAAAATGATCGACCTGGGGGGATCATCAAGACGGTCACTGTCGCACAGTTTCTCCATAGTGTTACGTCGTACCAGGAGAGTACTGGGAAATGCGAGCCGATCCCCAAGTTAAACCTAGCACGGCGTTTCAAAGCGCGAGCTTTCACGAGAAAAGAACACGAAAACTGGCACCTGACACTCGCGCCATAAGTCTCGAGGAGGTATACTCCGTTTCAAACATCAGTTGCATTTGCTGCGGAGTTGGGTCATAAAAAAGTATCCCTCCGGCCGTTCCGTCCATGCTTCGCTTAATACTAATTGCGTGTACTCGCGCGAGCAAGCACGTCAGGCTACAGGCGACGGGCTACAAATAAGAAAAACCAACAAAAAAGACAACCAAAAGCAAAATGATCTAAAGCAATGCTTAGCAGTCATTTGCCACAGCGAGGAACGCGCCCGTTCAAGTACGAAAACGGCAAAGCCACATAACCCACTAGCCTTGCCTGCGTGCCTCTACATATCAGATATAATTGCTATAGATTCACTGTAAATAATGCTATCAAGTCCTTCACAGCGCACAAATAAATTGCAACGCGTGTCGGTATGCGTGTGGTTGGTGTTGTTTCTGGTACACTAAGTTTTCATCGTTGCTGTTAATCACCTGTGCAGGGCGCACGTGCATATAATCTGCTGATATCAATAATACAGCCGGGTTAGTGACACTTACTACGCCAACCAAAGACGATCGACGGCGTGCCTCGAGTGTCTTCATAGTATACGTCGCAATAAAACGGCGCACATTCGAGTTCTACCACAAGACGATCGACGGCGTGCCTCGAGTGTCTTCATAGTATACGTCGCAATAAAATGGCGCACATTCGAGTTCTACCACTGAGACTTGCTTCTTATAATTGAGTGCATCAAGTACACGTAGACGTACACGCCAGCAAGGTAAAAACGTTACCGCGTCCCTCGCATCTGAGAGATGTCAGCAAAACGGCGTTGTCTATAAAGCTCACGCAGAGCCTCAGTGTCCTCTTGCCAAAAGGTGGACGTATTAAAAAGTTTTTGTTCCTTTTCAGGCCAACTTCAAGGCTGGAAACTGTGCCACAAATGTCGCAAAGCTTTTCATTTACTGCGGTAGCCTTTATACAAAATGATGCTATTCCTTGCAACACAAGATCCTATTCAGTTTTTTTTTTATCGGAGTAACGGCAGCGGTAACAGTGATGTCGCGGAACAGTTTGCTACAAAAATTTCAGAGAGACTTGAAAAAAAAAAAACGCAGGAGCTGCTTTTATTGTTTAGAGTCATAGGAAACAGAGAAATTAGTCACAAATAGGATTTCAAGCATAGGATATTGAAATTTCCAAATGCATGGAGCAAGAATACATTTCGGAAGCATGGACCAGCATTCAAGAAAAAAAAAACGCATATCCACGGGGTGAATGATGATGAGTGGGCGAAGCTCCGGAGGGAATCATCGGTAAACCGTGAATCTTCCGTGTAATTCGCCCAGTCTCACCGCACTAAATCGAACGATTGACTTCCACCAATGACACGCGCCATATGTGACGTCATTCCTATTTTATAACAGCGCCCTTCATTATAATTGCACCATCTCCCGCTTAAGGGGACGCTAGCACAAACGCGTTAGAAACATGCAGTACTCTCTAGTAAGGGGGAGAGGTCACAGCGTCTTACGCAGCCGTTTACACATGCCGGAACGTGCACCGCGTTTGCCGACGCCATCAAATGACTGCTGAGAGAGTATAACCCCCGTATTCATAACCGCCCCTCGACTTGAACTTGACTTGCCACCGCCTTCAACGCGTTTCGAACGCGCTGCCCAAGGCGGTGGCAAGTCAAGTTCAAGTCGAGGAGCGTTTATGAATACGGGGATAAGGCGGAGAGGCCACAGCGTCTTACACCAGCTTCTTACACGGGCCGTAACGCGCTACCACAAACGCGTTAGAAACGCGCAGTCTTTCGGTAATGTTGGGTATTTATTGTGATCGTGGTGCGTGTGTCCATGTGCGCTTCGTGGCATAGTGGTTAGCGCCGCGCGTTCGGAAGCGAGGGGTCCCTGGTTCGATTCCGCGCTACGGACCCAACTTTCGGAATTTTTTTTTCCATAAAAGTAGACGCGACGACGACGACCTACTACTACGACATACTACAGAGGAGGGACAGACCCACACCCTAAGGAGCTTCGCCCCTAAAAGAAAAGCGTAGCTTGCACTGGAGTCGCAATGCTAAAGCGACACCAGTGCTGATGGGCACCTAGCTAGTCCTGGCATTTGTGCTAGGCTAAGCACTACCAAGTCATCCCTAGCATCTTCAAGATGCTATTGGCTATTGATCGATTATCGATTAGCTATTGATTGGCTATCGATTTTTATCGCAAGGTATTGGCCACGTATTTAGGCTAGGTGAAGCACTAGGAGTGCGAAGTCATGCCCAGCATTTCCCGGAATTTATTGATTACTTATCGATTAGCTGCTGATTGGCTATCGAAACGTATTGGTCACGTATTTATTAAGCTAGCCGAAGCACTACCAAGTCATCCTCAGCATTTTCCGGGATTTACTGATTCTTGATTGATTGTCGATTTGCTATTGATTGGCTATCGATGACTGACTAAGCTTAAGTAGCCCCAACCATGCTTATCTAGACTTAGCTAGGCTCAGCTTCGCTAGTTCACAGGGGATATGTGCCATTGCGCTTGGACCCTTTCTGCACAGCTTTTGCTGCTCGTGGCACAAATATAATGACCGGCCTTAACTGCTCCTCCGTTAATATTTAGCGACAGAGAAGTGTTCCAACGCCGACCATAGCATCTAAGCTTTCGAAGTAACGTAGTTATCGCGCGAAATTACTCGCGTCTAGTAGACGTTCAGCGGTGAACTCGCACATTCGAAAACGGGCGAATGATCCGAACAAAGCTAGTTGCTTTAAGACGGCAGAAAAAATTGGTTCATTAAACGAACAGCGTGCCTGAATGTGCATATTTGTTGCAGCGAGGATATTTGAATAGCGTTTGCTGTTTGGTTGCGTAATTCCGTAAAGTGCAGAACCAACAACCCGCACATATGCAGTGGTATATTAGTACGATGCTTAAATGTATGCGCCGACGATATATGGCGTGCTATCCTGCGTCGAGTCATGCCGGGCGATGACAAAGTTACCTCCAAACGAAAGTCGCAGGGTCACACCTAGAAAACCTGCTAGGCATATAAGAAAGGGTAGATTTCGCCTGAAGACTGACATTAATATCAAAGTTTTGAGTTTTGTGTTAACTCTTTGGATGGTTCTCCAGCTACACGCAGATGTGATATGTTGGCACGACGCAGCAAGCAAGGCAACTGCTGCTTGGCGGAAGCAACAGCGCCCTGTGCTAGACGGGCTCTCACATTGCATTGCATTGCAAAGAGTGCAAGTGCGCAACTAAGTTTTCAGAGAGTCGAGTAACTTGGCGTAACCGGAAACAAAGGGTGTGTGAAATAGCTGAAGCTTTTCGTATGCAAAAACAATGCAATTTGTGCGTAAGCCACGCCTCCGTAGAATGACTTAATAGTGAACCGAAGCTGTTAACTACATAAACATTGATCTTGTGTTGGGTGTTTTGTCGCGTTAGCTTATCTGACATCTTGGAGAGTTTAAGTAGAGCGATTAAGATGCATTACCAACAAGCCCACATTGCAGCCCTCGTGAACTTTATGTGACATGTAAGATAGACCGAGTGATGGGGATGTGGGTGTTGCGCATGCGCACTGTCTTTGTATAGCGTTTATCTGCACTATTTTTTTTTCTTCAGTCAACGCTCAGTTTTAGACGGCGCATGTGTCATATGTCCCTTGTTCGACTTATTTTCAGTTCGAAGTTCCTTGTTATAAAGGAAAATAAGCTGACGTGCTTTTAACCTGCTAATTATTCCACAGCGGGGATAGTTACGTTTAGAACGTTATATAGTTTAGTGACCCTTTTCTCGGCGATCACGTAGGTGCTACCGTGTTTGTTCACGTCCATGGCTTGCCTCAACTGGATCCGTTGCCTCCGTGTTTATGATGGATGTCTATGACGCCGGTGCGGCTTAGCAAAAGCTCTGTTTCGGGAAATATTGCAGACAGTGACAGGGTGGACGACACGACGCTTTAGCCACAGTTTCAGAGAACATGCAAAAGCGCTTTCGCAGCTGATGAAGCTATGTCCATACGGCGGGAGCAGCGTATCGGGTGCTTGTTCTAAAAGCGCGGCTAAATATCTATTCCAAGCTATCCAATATTTTCGCTCCTGAGTTTAATCACGATTACTGTGTTTTGCTCTTCGTTCTTTATTCGGTCAATATTTTGAAGCAGCCGCTTGTCACGTTTCTGACTCAGTAAGGTTCCTCGGTGCGGTCACCATCTGCTTATTTTCTGCCCAATCACTCGTGGGTGTGCTCAGTTACGATAGATTTGTTCTTGTTGCACACAAGGCTTTAAACTTAGCCGTTTCATGCTTTGTAATACCGTGTAGAAAATATGTATTAGCGTTAGTAACTCGCTTACTCTTCTGGACCGTCACGAAACATTAAGCTTCAACCATTCATGCGCCATCGGTGTAGTACCGTCACTTATTGTGCGTATATAGTGCGCATATGTTCAAGTGTGCGCCCATTCACTTGTTCTTGACACGTTGGCGAAAGAGTGGGCGTAGGCTTCCGTGCAATTTGGGGTAGATGTGTGCAGATACTGTCTGCGAAACTTACTATGACAAGAAGCGACGCCACTGCCTTTGTCATTGTTTAACGAATGGTACTCACTCTTGCCGACGGTCTGGGGCTGTATCTGTTTCCTTGAAGGTTAGCGATACAACGCTGGCGGATGAGCGAATTTCGGTATCCTCGAGAAAAGCCGCACATCTCGAAGTGCTGGTAACTTGTACAGACAGTTGCAGCAGCGGTCCGAGAACTTGGCCACACAGATTCATTCCATTCCTTATTATGTCACTCACTACTTTTGCAGCCAACTACGGTACACGTCTTCAATCCACATGATTCAATCCAGCATGATCGATGCACAGTGCGTCAGTGAAAACTCAGTTGTATTTCCGACAACTGATTTCACAGAAGCAAGGTAGAAGCGGAAGTGGTTTCGTATTCGTGCGCTGTCGCTGAGGCCACGTGCGGCACCCCGCCAAAAGTGCCATCTAGTTTCTTTAGAAAAAAATGCTCCGCGAAAAGAGTCAATCACCGGGCCACATTACGAACGGTTACTGATTTTTTATTGTTCGTAAACTTAAACATAAGGCTACCTTTACTAACAGCAGTTGGCGGCACACTATCGGCATATGCGACAAGGTGCTCCTACCTTATTTTAACCACAATTTATCCTAAAATGTTAGTTATCGCCAGTTTCACCAATGTGGTGGGTAGTATGTTGGTGGCCAAAGGTTGGCAATCGTTAAGACGATGCCAACGGCCGTGGGCCTCTCCCGGCAGGCTCAGTTTCAGCCAGCTCCGACAAAGTCGGTTAGGAATGCTGCTCCGCATATTTTTCTCCCTATAACAACAGCTCGATTTCGGCGAGTTCAGTCGTACTGAATAACTTAGGCACAACGCAACAATTTTTGGAAGGAAACAAAGAGACAGGAGAGAACGCTGACTTTCAATTGAGTTTATTGAAGAAATTGCAGCCGCTTTTACAGATAGGAAACAGGGCGCAAGCGCAGCATCGTTCCGCTAACCCGTAAGACAACATCTAACAACAGCTAACACGTTCCACTAACACAGCGCATGCGCAACAACACGTGTGGGATTATACATGCTAACAGTGTTGACCGTAAAATGAAAACTCTCTATCAGATAGGTGAAGGAAACGTGTGCAAATGCATCTATCCGCTACTTTTCTGATGAAAAAAGCTTCTAAAATTTCCCATTCTTTTTTCGTTTACGCGTTTTTCAGAAACTCGGGTTTCTGAAAGTAAAAATGCACAGCCATATGGCTGCCGTAACAATTTCTTACGTTATAGGCATGCTGCCGGCTCGATCGTTAAAGCATTGGCCTGTTTGCTCTGTATAAATATTTCCACAATTCGTCGGTATTTCGTAGATGACTTCTGATTGGCAATCAGTAAATCTCTTTTCGTGACCAGTGTTGCACTGTCGAATACTCTTGTTATTCTTATTTAGGACACACACTTTAGAAACTTTGCATGATGCGGAAAGCAACAAATTGATTTCATTTCTCATTGCTATTTTTTTTAACCTGTGAGAAAACTTGGGTACGTACGGAATGACATGCAATGGTCGTTGACCTTTTTATATTCCTTTACAACCAATTTTTCAGCACTTCACCTTCTGAAGAAGGGTTTCACAAACGGATAACCAAGAGCTTTCAGATTTTCTATCTGGTTTTCTAAACTTATTTCGGCCCTATTCTCACATGATTTGTTAAATTCGGCATGAATACACATGGTGGCAATGCCTCTTTTTATTAACTTTGAATGGCCACTATTAAAAGGGAGAACTTTTTAGCGTTCCTAGGCTGATAGCACCAACAAATATGTCCAATAAAAGAAAAGAAAATGTTGACATCTAAATACTGTATTACGGTAATTCAAATAATAACTCGTGGCCCCCGGAATGCTCTTTGAAGACGTTGAGCGAGTCCGCAACTTTATCATTGAAACACGGCTGCCCCTCTTCCTCAAGAATCACAAGATAATCTTCGAATAACGATACACTCGATGAGCATGCATACGTGCAAGGCTTGCAGAAATGCGTTTCTCTTTAACAGATAAAAAAATGTCACAGAGAAAGAGGGCTAAAGATGAACCTACACATATGCCGGTTTGTTTACTTAAATATTGCCTATCGTGGCTGATGGGAGTCGAAATAAAATAGAATTCTAAAAGCGAAATAAAACTGTCAGAATTCATTCCCGCAGTATTCTGAAATTGCAGCTCCGGCTCTTCGAAACTTTTCCGCACCCCAGAAAGGACGCCATCATGCGGATTGGAAAAATAAAGGTACTCAACGTCTATTGAGAAACCCATTACGGTGGAGCCGAATTCTTCCTGGTGTTCATCGACTAGGTCACAGGAGCTTCTTACAAGGAACTGGTCTACAATAGTTATCTTTTTCAAATCACCTTGCAGAAATCTTCCTACATGCTTCTGCCAACACGACCTCTCAGAAACGATATCACTCTCAGAGGATGCTCTGGCTTGGGGGTTTTGCATGTGAAAAAAAAAACATCCAAATAACCTTTTTCCGCCTTGCCTACAAGCTTGCTCAAGGGTTTCGAGATTCAGGTCCTTGGTTAGCTTCAATGCTCCAATTTTCTGCTGGTTTGGGTCGATATTAACGGGCTTGAAGTGTTTTTCAATTGCGTCACAGGCAAGACAGGCCTGCCACTACTAGACGCTTTGCGAAACGGCCACGTGGGATGCAGATAGGGAGAGGGAAAAAGCTTAATGGCACAAAATCACACCGGGGTGCTCCCTACTTCTGTCGTACGTGGAGCCCTCAGTCTAGGACCCCACGAGCCATGGCAGCACGGTGAGCCCTCCTACCCAGATGAAGCTGGTCGCCGGAGTCAACGCTGGACAGCAAAGCTTCACACTGTTGTATGGCCGTGTGTGTGTTAGGTTGTACTAATTTGGTTAATTGGCATGTCCAGGCTGCATGTTAAAGCGTGGACGGTGCGCTGCAAGCGGAACAGTTGTGTGTATATTGCAGTGTGTGATGAAGAAGACGTGCAACATGCTCTGCAGATGATGCACACCACCAACAGTAGCAGCATCATCATCACTCCGAAAAAGACGACGCCGAAGTTACCGCTAAGAGCGCTGCCCGACGTAACTGTTTAGCCGCCCGTTCCGTGCCAGCATATCCGAAGCATCTACATCTACGCCTGTATCAATAAACCTCATTTCAATTGGTGGAAGTGCTGGGTACGACCTGCCAAGCTTCCATCCTGGAACTCCGCACCCGTACGCTTCGTCCCGCTATGCCCGAAGACGGAACCACGCCCCCACCGTCCACGGCGCCGCCATCTACGGCCCTGCCATCCACGGCCCCGCCATCCACGGCCCCGCCGTCCACGGCCCCGCCGTCCACGGCCCCGCCGTCCACGGCCCCGCCGTCCACGGCCCCGCCGTTTACGGCCCCTCTGTCCACGCGTTCTCCACCCGTCATCTGCTCCGGGGTGCCATACCTGAGGGATCCGGTGGTCTTCAGCGGCACCGACGACAGTAATGTGGAGGACTGGCTATCGACTTACGATAGGGTAAGCGTCCACAACCGATGGGATGACACCGCCAAACTTAACAATGTCCTCTTCTACCTTTCAAATGTGACTCATCTGTGGTTTAAAAACCATGAGAAAGATTTTTCCACCTGGTCTGCATTCAACGCCGCCCTCATAGATGTGTTCGGACGCCCCGCCGTGCGCCAGTTGCGCGCTGAACAGCGTTTGTGCCAGCGCGCCGAGGAGCCGGACGAGTCGTTCACAAGCTACATTGAAAACGTTCTCGACCTAACGAAGCGCGTCAATGCCTCGATGCCCGAATCTGACAGAATCAAGCACATCACGAGAGGCATTGACGATGACCTCTTTCAGATGCTTCTTGCAAAAAACCTGACCAGCGTAGCGGAACTCATCACTACGATGAACTCCGGAAACAGCGGGCCTTGACTCGTCGCCTGGTTACTAACGACGACAGCCTCGCAGGCCTGGCCGTTCACTCGGACCAGTCAACACTGCTGCCACAGCTCCAGGCGTTGATACGCGAGGAAGTAGCTCGGCAGCTCTCACTGGTGCAGTTTGCTCAGCAACAGCCCCAGCCCCGTCCTACTCCTTACCTGTCACCCGCTATTCGGCAGGCGATTGAAGCAGAAATTACCGACGCTGTGCCAGTGTCCCCTCAGTCGCATCCGGTAGCTGCTCCTCTCACATACGCCGACGTCATCGCACGGCCTCGAACGCACCCTGCTTTCACACCGCGTCAACCACTGCACGCGCCGACCCCACCCCACGCCCCTTGCGCTGGCCCCATGGCCGCAAACCCTTGGCGTACTCCTGACGACAAACCAATTTGATTTGCCTGTGGCCGCCCCGGACATATCGCTCGCTACTGTCGCTGCCGCATGCCGTTGACCGTCTCATATGGCTATGAACCAACAACTCGCTATGCCGACCAGCCACCGCTCCACTACACTCCAGGATCACCTCCAAGAACTCCTGATCGTCATGCGCCTTTCGACCGACAATCTCCATCACCACGTCGGCGCTCTCTCTCCCCAATGCGTCGTCGTCCCTTGTCTTCAGAAGAGGAAAACTAAACGCCGCAGTTCATGAGGCAAGAACTGCGTCGCCGTCACAGCGTCCAAGTCCTCCCAATTCTCCGTCGAATGTACTTGCTGTTTCTGTTGAGGGATTATCAACTCTTGCCCTTGTGGACACTGGTGCCGCCGTTTGTGTAATAAATGAAACACTACGTCGCTCCATCCGGAAAGTGACGACGCCAGTTGCTGGTGTAGCCCTCCGTACCGCAACAGCGCAGCATGTTCAGCCGTTAGCAGCTTGTACGCCTCGAGTTGTAATTGAGGACATGATGTACAATGTTGAGTTCATTGTGCTGCCATCCTGCTCTCACAACGTCATTCTTGGATGGGATTTCCTCTCACGACACAAGGCCATCATCGACTGCGAGCGGGCCGAAGTCGAACTTTTTCCTTTGTGCGATCTCCATTCCGACGATTCTCCCGAACATCCCCCTAAATTAGTCGTCGCTGAGGAGACCGACATTCCTCCGCACGCCGCTGTTGTTTTACCTGTGTCCTGTGGAAGCATCTCTGACGCCACTGTTTTGTTCGCCCCTTCTGAGACATTCATCGCAAAAAATACTGTACTGCTTCCCTTCGCCACCCTTAATTTTTCGGCTGGTTTCAGCCATATTTTCGTATGCAACCTTTTGTCCGCTCCGCTCACATTGCTCCATGGCCAGGGTCTCGGCCATGTCCAAGCCATTCAGTCCCTGCACATCGTCAACGTGCCCGATGCTACTTCTCCCGACGACCTTACTGACGTCTGCACTCTTTCTGCTTCTAACAAGTCTTGCACCGACATCTTTAGCCCATCCATCGCTGACGGCCTTACACCAGAGCAGCGTTCTGAGCTTATAGCCGTACTGTATCATTTTCGTTCTTCTTTCGATGCTATTCAGCCTTCCCTTGGACGCACGTCAACTGTCACGCACCACATCGACACGGGCTCCCATTCACCACTGCGGCAACAACCATACCCTGTGTCTCCTACGGAGCGCCGTGTGATTAGTGAGCATGTCAACGACATGCTTCGCCGCAACATTGTTCAGCCCTCTCACAGTCCGTGGGCCTCGCTGGTCGTTCTTGTTAAAAAGAAGTATGACTCTATCCGCTTCTGTGTTGACTTTCGCCGCCTCAATAAGATCACCCGCCAGGACGTGTACCCTCTACCGAGAATAGATGACGCCCTTGACTGTTTACAGGGGTCTGAATTCTTCTCCTCAATCGACTTGCGCTCAGGGTATTAGCAGGTTCCCATGGCCGCCGCTGACAAGCCCAAAACTGCATTTGCTACCCCTGATGGAATTTATGAGTTCAACGTGATGCCCTTCGGCCTCTGTAATGCCCCCGCAACGTTGGAGCGAATGATGGAAACTGTTTTGTGTGGATTGAAATGGCAAACGTGTCTGTGTTACCTCGACGATATTGTCATCTTCGCTCCGGATTTTGCGACACATCTTCACCGCCTCAGGTGTGTTCTGACGTGTTTTACCAATGCTGGGCTCCAACTTAATCTCAAAAAATGCCACTTTGCCGCTCAAAAGTTAACCATTCTTGGCCACGTCGTGTCTAAGCACGGCGTCCAACCTGATCCCGCTAAATTGCGTGCCGTTACTGACTTTCCCAGACCGACAAATCTCAAAGAACTTCGCAGTTTCGTCGGCTTATGTTCATACTTTCGACGTTTCATTCGCAACTTCGCGTCGGCCGTAGAGCAAATAGTACGGTGCTACCCGTACGGTGCACCGGTGCTACCCGGGTAGCACCGGTGCTACCCTACCAGCCCGATGCTTCTGAGTGTGTGCCCGTTTAGACTGCAGCACGTCATGCCGAAGAGTGTCGCAAGTTAGCGCGCCACTTCACCACCGCTGAGCAACCGTGCCAGAAAATGCTCCATGACGCTAACTGTGAGCAACCTGTCTTCTCTCCCGGCGACCTCGTCTGGCTGTCAGTACCTACGCATGCTCCTGGCATCTCTTCAAAACTTCTTCCCCGCTTCGATGGACCTTATCGCATTGTCCAGCGCACGTCGGCGGTGAATTACCTAATCGAACCACTGACACCCGCCTCTGACCTCCGTTGTCGTGGACGTGACATTGTTCACGTCGATCGCCTTATGCTTTACCGTGAGCTGCTCGTGATCACTGTTTGAGCCGCCAGGATGGCTGCTTTTTCTCCCGAGGGTGATTGTGACGGAGAAGACGTGCAACATGCTCTGCAGATGATGCACACCACCAACAGTAGCAGCATCGTGATCGCTCCGAAAAAGACGACGCCGAAGTTACCGCTAAGAGCGCTGCCCGACGTAACTCTTTAGCCGCCCGTTCTGTGCCAGTATATCCGAAGGATCTACATCTACGCCTGTATCAATAAACCTCACTTCAAGTGGAATAACATCGTGTGATATAGCGTGTGATGTGGCAATGTGTTTGCTTGTAATTTCCTCCAAGATACCGCATCGTCGCGCGTGAGTGGTGCTGAAGGACGGGGAAATTTCCGTCTTCCAAGTCTGAAGCGTTGCAGGATGAAGTGAATCTATTTGGAGATGGGTTCTATATTTTCCCTTTCACGATCATCTCGCTGTGAGGATCGGTGGACGTGCACTCGACCCGTACCGTGGGCCTTCATATTCCGAGCGAGGTATCCGTGAGCGGTGGTCCAGCTGATCGTGGCTGTTTTCGGAAGGGTAGATTTTGTAGCACAGAAAGCGCGACCTATGAGATACTACCTTTAACGTTATTTCTGCAAGTTACTTGTGAGTGGGCGAGCACAACGACCTCACCTCTGGTACGGTTTGTGCCAATGACCAACGCGATGGCCACCTCTTCAGCACCGGTAGTGTCTGTACGCAACAATGTCGCCGGAGCCATCTGCCTAAAGTCTTGGTTCACGACGCTGACGACGTGAGCGTCCCTGTCTGGGTACCTGGCCGCATCGGTGATCCTCGTGTCGGAGGAACCGGCGTGCTTTCTTTACAGAGATTTTGCACTAACTTGTCCATGATTCTATGGTGGACGGAATTCATTTCACGGATACCCGGCGGGACGCGCGCCTTCTGTACTGCCATGTTGACTCCCATGTTGTCAGGGGTGGATTACCCGAGCCGTCTCAAGGTGTACCTGCCGGGTTCCGTGAGCGTGAGCCCTCTGTTTTTCCTCGCCAGGTGCGCCTGTATTGCAGCGTGGTATCCGCCTGGAGATGCTTTAGCTCGGGGCTCCTATATAAATTCATGCGAACGGTGAAATCGTTTTTTTCGAAAACCACTGCACCAACGTTGATGAGTCTTGTTGGAATTAAAAAAAAACAAAGCATCTAGTTGCTGTTGCATCTAGCGGCCAGTCGCGCAGAATTGCCGCGCGACTGGCCGCTCGAGGCACTTTGCATGTATTCGCGGGCTTCTCTCACGCTCGGAAAAACACTTATGTAGCACGTACTGAGCAACAGAAAGCTGCATCGGGAGTTTTTCATGTTGGTCTACATCTTTCTCATGGACACTTTGATAATTAGGACAGCACTTCTCTGGTTAGATATTTTGTTAGAATTAGCTAAATAAATCTCAGTAACGAAAAAATTACTGGCGACTACTCCACTGTACTGGACACAATACGCACTAGATTTGCTTCGCGTAACGCCATTCCTCTTCTTTAAATCGTGCTGCCTGATAGCTGGGACACCCTGTATATTGTAAATAAATTCTGTCTATACTTCCAACATTCCCGTAACAATAATATGCCATATTTCTTAAATACAACACTAACAGATGGGAGTAGCATTTTTGCAAAACCCTTGCAAACACTTGAACAAATTCACATAAGATATAAATTATTACATTAAATATGTCCGCTTTGGATGTTCCAAAGAATGCAGTTTACAGAAATGTCATATCTACTCTTAGTGAAGAGTTACGGATTTCTAAACTTCGTTCTTATATTTGTTTGCAAACTCATCCACTTTCGGCAATTTTCCTAACCAGATTCAGGCCAATAATTAAATACTTACTGCTAAAAGTGACTAGAATTCAACATTTTCTCTCAAATACAAAAATGTTCATTAAAATAGACCTAGGCCTTATTTCAGAACAGCATTTCTGCGTTTTACACATATTTGAATAGGTGTCATCGGCGCTGGGCCCGAGCCCAAGCTCTCTATTAACGCCCAACTGTTTGACTCTACTTGGACGAATATAGCCATGTATGTATGTCTACTTGGCATAGAATATAGTGCAAATGAAGCTTATTGATGTACTATAGTCGGGGACCTCCTAAGAATGACAAGGTTGTATGTATACTGTCCAAGTAAAACAAAATTTGCATACATGCACACAACAATTACATTGTTTTTTTTTACATGACATCAAGCAGTTTCGCGTGCTTCTAACAACTATTTTAAATGCGAAGTATTTCTAAGCGAACATTTGTAACTTTGACAGTATCTATCTATCTTTCTATCTAGCCGCCTATACGTCTAGGTTCTCTCATGGTCGTTTCGTTACCTTGGTATTTATCAAAATTGGCATAGTATGACAAGAGTGTATGACGAACATAAATGATAGGTCAAGATATGAATATCATGACATGTCTGTCATGTAGGCCATGAAACAGCTTCCTCCGTATTGGTGCTCTCCTGGCCGTTTTGTTAACTTGGTAGGTACCAGAATTGCCATAGTATGAAAAGAGTTCATGACGAAGATAAGTGGTAGGTCATGACATGCATGTCATGTAAGTGATGAAACGGCCGTCTAAAATAACAATGACCCAACGAAAAAATATTAATAATCAAAAACCACTGAAATG